>NC_088213.1:21451840-21684340 GCF_036934945.1 Oncorhynchus masou masou | reverse complement strand
GTATGTTTCACTGGCCCTACAGGCCTCACACTGTAAATGTGAGGAGTATGTTTCACAGGCCCTACAGGCCTCACACTGTAAATGTGAGGAGTATGTTTCACAGGCCCTACAGGCCTCACACTGTAAATGTGAGGAGTATGTTTCACAGGCCCTACAGGCCTCACACTGTAAATGTGAGGAGTATGTTTCACAGGCCCTACAGGCCTCACACTGTAAATGTGAGGAGTATGTTTCACAGGCCCTACAGGCCTCACACTGTAAATGTGAGGAGTATGTTTCACAGGCCCTACAGGCCTCACACTGTAAATGTGAGGAGTATGTTTCACAGGCCCTACAGGCCTCACACTGTAAATGTGAGGAGTATGTTTCACAGGCCCTACAGGCCTCACACTGTAAATGTGAGGAGTATGTTTCACAGGCCCTACAGGCCTCACACTGTAAATGTGAGGAGTATGTTTCACAGGCCCTACAGGCCTCACACTGTAAATGTGAGGAGTATGTTTCACAGGCCCTACAGGCCTCACACTGTAAATGTGAGGAGTATGTTTCACAGGCCCTACAGGCCTCACACTGTAAATGTGAGGAGTATGTTTCACAGGCCCTACAGGCCTCACACTGTAAATGTGAGGAGTATGTTTCACAGGCCCTACAGGCCTCACACTGTAAATGTGAGGAGTATGTTTCACAGGCCCTACAGGCCTCACACTGTAAATGTGAGGAGTATGTTTCACTGGCCCTACAGGCCTCACACTGTAAAGGTGAGGAGTATGTTTCACTGGCCCTACAGGCCTCACACTGTAAAGGTGAGGAGTATGTTTCACTGGCCCTACAGGCCTCACACTGTAACGGTGAGGAGTATGTTTCACAGGCCCTACAGGCCTCACACTGTAAAGGTGAGGAGTATGTTTCACTGGCCCTACAGGCCTCACACTGTAAAGGTGAGGAGTATGTTTCACTGGCCCTACAGGCCTCACACTGTAAAGGTGAGGAGTATGTTTCACTGGCCCTACAGGCCTCACACTGTAAAGGTGAGGAGTATGTTTCACTGGCCCTACAGGCCTCAGCAGCAGGAGAGGAGAGGCCCCACTGGCCCTACAGGCCTCAGCAGCAGGAGAGGAGAGGCCCCTCTGGCCCTACACAGGCCTCAGCAGCAGGAGAGGAAAGGCCCCTCTGGCCCTACACAGGCCTCAGCAGCAGGAGAGGAGAGGCCCCTGTGGCCCTACACAGGCCTCAGCAGCAGGAGAGGAAAGGCCCCTCTGGCCCTACAGGCATCAGCAGCAGGAGAGGAGAGGCCCCTCTGGCCCTACAGGCCTCAGCAGCAGGAGAGGAGAGGCCCCTCTGGCCCTACACAGGCCTCAGCAGCAGGAGAAGAGAGGCCCCTTTGGCCCTACACAGGCCTCAGCAGCAGGAGAGGAGAGGCCCCACTGGTCCTACACAAGCCTCAGCAGCAGGAGAGGAGAGGCCCCTCTGGCCCTACAGGCCTCAGCAGCAGGGGAGGAGAGGCCCCTCTGGCCCTACACAGGCCACAAGCCTCAGCATCAGGAGAGGAGAGGCCCCTCTGGCCCTACACAGGCCTCAGCAGCAGGAGAGGAGAGGCCCCTCTGGCCCTACAGGCCTCAGCAGCAGGAGAGGAGAGGCCCCTCTGGCCCTACACAGGCCACAGCAGCAGGAGAGGAGAGGCCCCTCTGGCCCTACAGGCCTCAGCAGCAGGAGAGGAGAGGCCCCTCTGGCCCTACACAGGCCTCAGCAGCAGGAGAGGAGAGGCCCCTCTGGCCCTACACAGGCCACAGCAGCAGGAGAGGAGAGGCCCCTCTGGCCCTACAGGCCTCAACAGCAGGAGAGGAGAGGCCCCTCTGGCCCTACAGGCCTCAGCAGCAGGAGAAGAGAGGCCCCTGTGGCCCTACACAGGCCTCAGCAGCAGGAGAGGAGAGGCCCCTCTGGCCCTACAGGCCTCAGCAGCAGGAGAGGAGAGGCCCCTCTGGCCCTACACAGGCCTCAGCAGCAGGAGAGGAGAGGCCCCTGTGGCCCTACACAGGCCTCAGCAGCAGGAGAGGAGAGGCCCCTCTGGCCCTACAGGCCTCAGCAGCAGGAGAAGAGAGGCCCCACTGGCCCTACACAGGCCTCAGCAGCAGGAGAGGAGAGGCCCCTCTGGCCCTACAGGCCTCAGCAGCAGGAGAGGAGAGGTCCTTCTGGCCCTACACAGGCCACAAGCATCAGCAGCAGGAGAAGAGAGGCCCCACTGGCCCTACACAGGCCACAGCAGCAGCAGGAGAGAGAGAGAGACAGGGAGAGAGAGAGACAGAGAGACAGAGAGGGTAGACAGAGAGAGTGGGAGGGATGGATGGATGGCGCAAGAGAGAGAGACAGAGAGAGAGACATAGAGAGAGAGAGAGACAGAGAGGGTAGACAGAGAGAGAAAGAGAGGGAGGGAGGGAGGGATGGATGGATGGATGGCGCAAGAGAGAGAGAGAGCAAGAGAGAGAGAGAGAGATGCAAGAGGAGAGGTCCTATTATAGGCGTGAAAGCATGAGGGAACTCCCCGGCCTGGAGCTGTCGACTAGCTTCTAATTGACTGGGCTGGGGAACACAGAGCTCATTCACAGAGACTGGTTGGAGGGTACAGAGGCTGAGGAGACATGGAGTGTCAGGTAGTGGAGCCCCAGTAACTGGGGAGAAGAGTGAGGCCTGTGATACGCTGCAATATTAGCTGTGTCAATAAATACATGACAAAAACTGCCTTCCATGGCGTGCCACGAGAAGAGTGGTGAAAGTGGGTTAGAAGGGCCATGTTTGAGGAGAGATGGGAATGCTCGTGACTCGTGAGTGAGGATAGCCCAGACAGTTGACCAAGCAACTTTACTCCAAATTCAGCAAGAAGTGCACAGAACTAAACTAAATATAATAAATAATACCCTACCATAAATGAAGCTGCCATTTAATCACCTACATCTGAAGTTTATCCCATTGATACAGTAACATACACACACTCCCCCTCCTCCTTACTCACTCCTCTATACCGTGTCTACCACAGGGTCGGGGCTGGAGTCTCCTTCTCCTCTGCACTGTGTTTACTACAGGGCCGGGGATGGAGTCTCCTTCTCCTCTGCACTGTGTCTACCACAGGGTCGGGGCTGGAGTCTCCTTCTCCTCTATACCGTGTTTACCACAGGGTCGGGGCTGGAGTCTCCTTCTCCTCTATACCGTGTTTACTACAGGGTCGGGGCTGGAGTCTCCTTCTCCTCTGCACTGTGTTTACTATAGGGCCGGGGATGGAGTCTCCTTCTCCTCTGCACTGTGTCTACCACAGGGTCGGGGCTGGAGTCTCCTACTCCTCTATACTGTGTTTACTACAGGGTCGGGGCTGGAGTCTCCTTCTCCTCTATACCGTGTTTACCACAGGGTCGGGGCTGGAGTCTCCTTCTCCTCTATACCGTGTTTACCACAGGGCCAGGGCTGGAGTCTCCTTCTCCTCTATACTGTGTTTACCACATGGTTGGGGCTGGAGTCTCCTTCTCCTCTGCACTGTGTTTACCACAGGGCCAGGGCTGGAGTCTCCTTCTCCTCTATACTGTGTTTACTACAGGGTCGGGGCTGGAGTCTCCTTCTCCTCTGTACCGTGTTTACTACAGGGTCGGGGCTGGAGTCTCCTTCTCCTCTGCACTGTGTTTACTACAGGGTCGGGGCTGGAGTCTCCTTCTCCTCTATACTGTGTTTACCACAGGGTCGGGGCTGGAGTCTCCTTCTCCTCTATACCGTGTCTACCACAGGGTCGGGGCTGGAGTCTCCTTCTCCTCTATACCGTGTTTACCACAGGGTCGGGGCTGGAGTCTCCTTCTCCTCTGCACTGTGTTTACTACAGGGTCGGGGCTGGAGTCTCCTTCTCCTCTGCACTGTGTTTACCACATGGTTGGGGCTGGAGTCTCCTTCTCCTCTGCACTGTGTTTACCACAGGGCCAGGGCTGGAGTCTCCTTCTCCTCTGCACTGTGTTTACCACAGGGTCGGGGCTGGAGTCTCCTTCTCCTCTATACCGTGTTTACCACAGGGTCGGGGCTGGAGTCTCCTCCTCTGTACTGTGTTTACTACAAGGCCGGGGATGGAGTCTCCTTCTCCTCTGCACTGTGTCTACCACAGGGTCGGGGCTGGAGTCTCCTTCTCCTCTGCACTGTGTTTACTACAGGGTCGGGGCTGGAGTCTCCTTCTCCTCTGCACTGTGTTTACCACAGGGCCAGGGCTGGAGTCTCCTTCTCCTCTATACCGTGTCTACCACAGGGTCGGGGCTGGAGTCTCCTTCTCCTCTATACCGTGTTTACCACAGGGTCGGGGCTGGAGTCTCCTTCTCCTCTGCACTGTGTTTACTACAGGGTCGGGGCTGGAGTCTCCTTCTCCTCTGCACTGTGTTTACTACAGGGCCGGGGATGGAGTCTCCTTCTCCTCTGCACTGTGTCTACCACAGGGTCGGGGCTGGAGTCTCCTTCTCCACTATACTGTGTTTACTACAGGGTCGGGGCTGGAGTCTCCTTCTCCTCTGTACTGTGTTTACTACAGGGCCGGGGATGGAGTCTCCTTCTCCTCTGCACTGTGTCTACCACAGGTTCGGGGCTGGAGTCTCCTTCTCCTCTATACTGTGTTTACCAGAGGGTCGGGGCTGGAGTCTCCTTCTCCTCTATACTGTGTTTACCACAGGGTCGGGGCTGGAGTCTCCTTCTCCTCTATACTGTGTTTACTACAGGGTCGGGGCTGGAGTCTCCTTCTCCTCTGTACTGTGTTTACTACAGGGTCGGGATGGAGTCTCCTTCTCCTCTGCACTGTGTTTACTACAGGGTCGGGCTGGAGTCTCCTTCTTCTCTGCACTGTGTTTACTACAGGGTCGGGCTGGAGTCTCCTTCTCCTCTGCACTGTGTTTACTACAGGGCCAGGGCTGGAGTCTCCTTCTCCTCTGCACTGTGTTTACTACAAGGCCAGGGCTGGAGTCTCCTTCTCCTCTATACCGTGTTTAACACAGGGTCGGGGCTGGAGTCTCCTTCACCTCTGTACTGTGTTTACTACAGGGCAAGAGATGGAGTCTCCTTCTCCTCTGCACTGTGTATACCACAGGGTCGGGGCTGGAGTCTCCTTCTCCTCTGCACTGTGTTTACTACAGGGTCGGGCTGGAGTCTCCTTCTCCTCTGCACTGTGTTTACTACAGGGTCGGGCTGGAGTCTCCTTCTCCTCTGCACTGTGTTTACTACAGGGTCGGGGCTGGAGTCTCCTTCTCCTCTGCACTGTGTTTACTACAGGGTCAGGGCTGGAGTCTCCTTCGCCTCTGCACTGTGTTTACCACAGGGCCAGGGCTGGAGTCTCCTTCTCCTCTATACCGTGTCTACCACAGGGTCGGGGCTGGAGTCTCCTTCTCCTCTATACCGTGTTTACCACAGGGTCGGGGCTGGAGTCTCCTTCTCCTCTGTACTGTGTCTACCACAGGGTCGGGGCTGGAGTCTCCTTCTCCTCTGCACTGTGTTTACTACAGGGTCGGGGCTGGAGTCTCCTTCTCCTCTGCACTGTGTTTACTACAGGTCCAGGGATGGAGTCTCCTTCTCCTCTGTACTGTGTCTACCACAGGGTCGGGGCTGGAGTCTCCTTCTCCTCTGCACTGTGTTTACTACAGGTCCAGGGATGGAGTCTCCTTCTCCTCTGTACTGTGTCTACCACAGGGCCAGGGCTGGAGTCTCCTTCTCCTCTGCACTGTGTTTACTACAGGGTCGTGGCTGGGGTCTCCTTCTCCTCTGCACTGTGTTTACTACAGGGTCGGGGCTGGAGTCTCCTTCTCCTCTGCATTGTGTGTACTACAGGTCCAGGGATGGAGTCTCCTTCTCCTCTGTACTGTGTCTACCACAGGGTCAGGGCTGGAGTCTCCTTCTCCTCTGCACTGTGTTTACTACAGGGTCGGGGCTGGAGTCTCCTTCTCCTCTGCACAGTGTTTACTACAGGGCCGGGGATGGAGTCTCCTTCTCCTCTGCAATGTGTCTACCACAGGGTCGGGGCTGGAGTCTCCTTCTCCTCTGCACTGTGTTTACTACAGGGTGGGGGCTGGAGTCACCTTCTCCTCTATACTGTGTTTACCATAGGGTTGGGGCTGGAGTCTCCTTCTCTTCTATACTGTGTTTACCACAGGGTCGGGGCTGGAGTATCCTTCTCCTCTGCACTGTGTCTACCACAGGGTCGGGGCTGGAGTCTCCTTCTCCTCTGCACTGTGTTTACTACAGGTCCAGGGCTGGAGTCTCCTTCTCCTCTGTACCGTGTTTACCACAGGGTCGGGGCTGGAGTCTCCTTCTCCTCTGCACTGTGTTTACTACAGGTCCAGGGCTGGAGTCTCCTTTTCCTCTGTACCGTGTTTACCACAGGGTCGGGGCTGGAGTCTCCTTCTCCTCTATACTGTGTTTACCACAGGGTCGGGGCTGGAGTCTCCTTCTCCTCTGCACTGTGTTTACTAGGTCCAGACCAGTACAGGGCTGGAGTCTCCAGTCAGTCTACAGTCCCTCCTCTGGAACATTGCATTCAGTCTGGACATCCATCAGAGCCCCAGGTCCAACACAGCCCCAGCCCTATACAACACTCTCCACACAGACACGTTGCATTTCTACACTAACCAAAATAAACAGGGGAAAGAAATACCATCAGTCTGCCACAATATTTATACCAGAGAGGCTGAGAAAACACTTAGAAACCGGCAAACAATATGAAGTACTGTAAAACGTTGGGAAAGGAATTGCCTAAAACAAAATCTGTATGTTACGGTCCAACAGTATATACGTAGATGGAGCATATGAGAGCTTTAAGGCCATCATGGCTGCCCCAACCAGCAGTAAAACAGTATGGATGTACACCAGCCCCCAACCAGCAGTTAAACAGTATGGATGTACACCAGCCCCCAACCAGCAGTTAAACAGTATGGATGTACACCAGCCCCCAACCAGCAGTTAAACAGTATGGATGTACACCAGCCCCCAACCAGCATTAAAACAGTATGGATGTACACCAGCCCCCAACCAGCAGTAAAACAGTATGGATGTACACCAGCCCCCAACCAGCAGTAAAACAGTATAGATGTACACCAGCCACCACCCAGCAGTAAAACAGTATAGATGTACACCAGCCCCCAACCAGCAGTAAAACAGTATGGATGTACACCAGCCACCACCCAGCAGTAAAACAGCATAGATGTACACCAGCCACCACCCAGCAGTAAAACAGTATGGATGTACACCAGCCCCCAACCAGCAGTAAAACAGTATGGATGTACACCAGCCACCACCCAGCAGTAAAACAGTATAGATGTACACCAGCCACCACCCAGCAGTAAAACAGTATGGATGTACACCAGCCCCCACCCAGCAGTAAAACAGTATGGATGTACACCAGCCCCTACGACAGCAGCAGTAAAACAGTATGGATGTACACCAGCCCCCAACCAGCAGTAAGACAGTATGGATGTACACCAGCCCCTACGACAGCAGCAGTAAGACAGTATGGATGTACACCAGACCCTACGACAGCAGCAGTAAGACAGTATAGACATACACCAGCCCCTACGACAGCAGCAGTAAGACAGTATAGACATACATCAGCCCCTACAACAGCAGCAGTAAGACAGTATAGACATACATCAGCCCCTACAACAGCAGCAGTAAGACAGTATAGACATACACCAGCCCCTACGGCAGCAGCAGTAAGACAGTATAGACATACACCAGGCCCCACCCAGCAGTAAGACAGTATAGACATACACCAGCCCCTACGACAGCAGCAGTAAGACAGTATAGACATACATCAGCCCCTACGGCAGCAGCAGTAAGACAGTATAGACATACACCAGCCCCTACACAGCAGCAGTAAGACAGTATAGACATACACCAGCCCCACGCAGCAGCAGTAAGACAGTATAGACATACACCAGCCCCTACGACAGCAGCAGTAAGACAGTATAGACATACATCAGCCCCTACGACAGCAGCAGTAAGACAGTATAGACATACACCAGCCCCTACGACAGCAGCAGTAAGACAGTATAGACATACACCAGCCCCTACGACAGCAGCAGTAAGACAGTATAGACATACACCAGCCCCCACCCAGCAGTAAGACAGTATAGACATACACCAGCCCCTACGACAGCAGCAGTAAGACAGTATAGATGTACACCAGCCCCTACGACAGCAGCAGTAAGACAGTATAGACATACACCAGCCCCTACGACAGCAGCAGTAAGACAGTATAGACATACACCAGCCCCTACGACAGCAGCAGTAAGACAGTATAGACATACATCAGCCCCTACGACAGCAACAGTAAGACAGTATAGACATACACCAGCCCTTCGACAGCAGCAGTAAGACAGTATAGACATACATCAGCCCCTACGACAGCAGCAGTAAGACAGTATGGATGTACACCAGCCCCTACGACAGCAGCATTAAGACAGTATGGATGTACACCAGCCCCTACGACAGCAGCAGTAAGACAGTATAGGATGTACATCAGCCCCTACGACAGCAGCAGTAAGACAGTATAGACATACATCAGCCCCTACGACAGCAGCAGTAAGACAGTATGGATGTACACCAGCCCCTACGACAGCAGCAGTAAGACAGTATAGACATACACCAGCCCCTACGACAGCAGCAGTAAGACAGTATAGACATACACCAGCCCCTACGACAGCAGCAGTAAGACAGTATGGATGTACACCAGCCCCCACCCACGACAGCAGCAGTAAGACAGTATAGATGTACACCAGGCCCCACCCAGCAGTAAGACGTATAGATGTACACCAGCTCCCACCCAGCAGTAAAACAGCATAGATGTACAGCCCCCAGCAGTAAGACAGTATGGATGTACACCAGCCCCTACGACAGCAGCAGTAAGACAGTATAGACATACACCAGCCCCCACCCAGCAGTAAGACAGTATGGATGTACACCAGCCCCTACGACAGCAGCAGTAAGACAGTATGGATGTACACCAGACCCTACGACAGCAGCAGTAAGACAGTATAGACATACACCAGCCCCTACGACAGCAGCAGTAAGACAGTATAGACATACACCAGCCCCTACGACAGCAGCAGTAAGACAGTATAGACATACACCAGCCCCTACGACAGCAGCAGTAAGACAGTATAGATGTACACCAGCCCCTATGACAAGCAGTAAGACAGTATAGACATACACCAGCCCCTATGACAGCAGCAGTAAGACAGTATAGACATACATCAGCCCCTACGACAGCAGCAGTAAGACAGTATAGACATACACCAGCCCCCACCCAGCAGTAAGACAGTATAGACATACACCAGCCCCTACGACAGCAGCAGTAAGACAGTATAGACATACACCAGCCCCCACCCAGCAGTAAGACAGTATAGACATACACCAGCCCCTACGACAGCAGCAGTAAGACAGTATAGACATACACCAGCCCCTACGACAGCAGCAGTAAGACAGTATAGACATACACCAGCCCCTACGACAAAGCAGTAAGACAGTATAGACATACATCAGCCCCCACAGCAGCAGTAAGACAGTATAGACATACACCAGCCCCTACGACAGCAGCAGTAAGACAGTATAGACATACATCAGCCCCTACGACAGCAGCAGTAAGACAGTATAGACATACACCAGCCCCTACGACAGCAGCAGTAAGACAGTATAGACATACACCAGCCCCTACGACAGCAGCAGTAAGACAGTATAGACATACACCAGCCCCTACGACAGCAGCAGTAAGACAGTATGGATGTACACCAGCCCCTACGACAGCAGCAGTAAGACAGTATAGACATACACCAGCCCCTACGACAGCAGCAGTAAGACAGTATAGACATACACCAGCCCCTACGACAGCAGCAGTAAGACAGTATAGACATACATCAGCCCCTACGACAGCAGCAGTAAGACAGTATAGACATACACCAGCCCCTACGACAGCAGCAGTAAGACAGTATAGACATACATCAGCCCCTACAACAGCAGCAGTAAGACAGTATAGACATACACCAGCCCCTACAACAGCAGCAGTAAGACAGTATAGACATACACCAGCCCCTACGACAGCAGCAGTAAGACAGTATAGACATACACCAGCCCCCACCCAGCAGTAAGACAGTATAGACATACACCAGCCCCTACGACAGCAGCAGTAAGACAGTATAGACATACACCAGCCCCTACGACAGCAGCAGTAAGACAGTATAGACATACACCAGCCCCTACGACCAGCAGTAAGACAGTATAGACATACACCAGCCCCAACGACAGCAGCAGTAAGACAGTATAGACATACACCAGCCCCTACGACAGCAGCAGTAAGACAGTATAGACATACACCAGCCCCTACGACAGCAGCAGTAAGACAGTATAGACATACACCAGCCCCTACGACAGCAGCAGTAAGACAGTATAGATGTACACCAGCCCCTACGACAGCAGTAAGACAGTATAGACATACACCAGGCCCCACCCAGCAGTAAGACAGTATAGACATACACCAGCCCCTACGACAGCAGCAGTAAGACAGTATGGATGTACACCAGCCCCTACGACAGCAGCAGTAAGACAGTATGGATGTACACCAGCCCCTACGACAGCAGCAGTAAGACAGTATGGATGTACACCAGCCCCTACGACAGCAGCAGTAAGACAGTATGGATGTACACCAGCCCCTACGACAGCAGCAGTAAGAGAGTATGGATGTACACCAGCCCTCAACCAGCAGTAAAACAGTATAGATGTACACAAGCCCCCAAACAGCAGTAAGACAGTATGGATGTACACCAGCCCCCACCCAGCAGTAAAACAGCATAGATGTACACCAGCCCCCACCCAGCAGTAAAAGAGTATGGATGTACACCAGGCCCCACCAAGCAGTAAAACGGCATAGATGTACACCAGCTCCCACCCAGCAGTAAAACAGCATACACCAGCCCCGACCCAGCAGTAAGACAGTATAGACATACACCAGCCCCCACCCAGCAGTAAGACAGTATGGATGTACACCAGCCCCTACGACAGCAGCAGTAAGGCAGTATGGATGTACACCAGCCCCTACGACAGCAGCAGTAAGACAGTATAGACATACACCAGCCCCTACGACAGCAGCAGTAAGAGAGTATAGACATACACCAGCCCATACGACAGCAGCAGTAAGACAGTATAGACATACACCAGCCCCTACGACAGCAGCAGTAAGACAGTATAGACATACACCAGCCCCTACGACAGCAGCAGTAAGACGGTATAGAGATACACCAGCCCTTATGACAGCAGCAGTAAGACAGTATAGACATACATCAGCCCCTACGACAGCAGCAGTAAGACAGTATAGACATACACCAGCCCCCACCCAGCAATAAGACAGAATAGACATACACCAGCCCCTACGACAGCAGCAGTAAAACAGTATAGACGTACGCCAGCCCCTACGACAGCAGCAGTAAGACAGAATAGACATACACCAGCCCCTACGACAGCAGCAGTAAAACAGTATAGACGTACATCAGCCCCTACGAAAGCAGCAGTAAGACAGTATAGACATACATCAGCCCTTATGACAGCAGCAGTAAGACAGTATAGACATACACCAGCCCCTACGACAGCAGCAGTAAGACTGTATAGTCATACATCAGCCCCTACGACAGCAGCAGTAAGACAGTATAGACATACACAGCCCCTACGACGACAGCAGTAAGACAGTATAGACGTACACCAGCCCATACGACAGCAGCAGTAAGACAGTATAGTCATACATCAGCCCCTACGACAGCAGCAGTAAGACAGTATAGACATACATCAGCCCCTACGACAGCAGCAGTAAGACAGTATAGACGTACACCAGCCCATACGACAGCAGCAGTAAGACAGTATAGACATACATCAGCCCCTACGACAGCAGCAGTAAGACAGTATAGACATACATCAGCCCCTACGACAGCAGCAGAAAGACAGTATAGGCATACACCAGCCCCTACGACAGCAGCAGTAAGACAGTATAGACATACACCAGGCCCCACCCAGCAGTAAGACAGTATAGACTTACACCAGCCCCTACTACAGCAGCAGTAAGACAGTATAGACATACACCAGCCCCTACGACAGCAGCAGTAAGACAGTATAGACATACACCAGCCCCCACCCAGCAGTAAGACAGTATAGACATACATCAGCCCCTATGAGAGCAGCAGTAAGACAGTATAGATGTACACCAGCCTCTACGACAGCAGCAGTAAGACAGTATAGACATACACCAGCCCCTACGACAGCAGCAGTAAGACAGTATAGACATACATCAGCCCCTATGACAGCAGCAGTAGGACAGTATAGACATACATCAGCCCCTACGACAGCAGCATTAAGACAGTATAGACATACACCAGCCCCTATGACAAAAGCAGTAAGACAGTATAGACATACACCAACCCCTATGACATCAGCAGAAAGACAGTATAGACATACATCAGCCCCTACGACAGCAGCAGTAAGACAGTATAGACATACACCAGCCCCCACCCAGCAGTAAGACAGTATAGACATACACCAGCCCCTACGACAGCAGCAGTAAGACAGTATAGACATACACCACCCCCACCCAGCAGTAAGACAGTATAGACATACACCAGCCCCTACGACAGCAGCATTAAGACAGTATAGACATACACCAGCCCCTATGACAAAAGCAGTAAGACAGTATAGACATACACCAGCCCCTATGACAAAAGCAGTAAGACAGTATAGACATACATCAGCCATTATGACAGCAGCAGTAAGACAGTATAGACATACACCAGCCCCTACGACATCAGCAGTAAGACAGTATAGACATACATCAGCCCTTATGACAGCAGCAGTAAGACAGTATAGACATACACCAGCCCCCACCCAGCAATAAGACAGAATAGACATACACCAGCCCCTACGACAGCAGCAGTAAGACAGTATAGACATACACCAGCCCCTACGACAGCAGCAGTAAGACAGTATGGATGTACACCAGCCCCTACGACAGCAGCAGTAAGACAGTATAGACATACACCAGCCCCACCAGCAGCAGTAAGACAGTATAGACATACACCCCCTAGCCCATTAAGACAGTATAGACAGCAGCAGTAAGACAGTATAGACATACACCAGCCCCTATGACAGCAGCAGTAAGACAGTATAGACATACACCAGCCCCTACGACAGCAGCAGTAAGACAGTATAGACATACATCAGCCCCTACGACAGCAGCAGTAAGACAGTATAGACATACATCAGCCCCTACGACAGCAGCAGTAAGACAGTATAGACATACACCAGCCCATACGACAGCAGCAGTAAGACAGTATAGACATACATCAGCCCCTACGACAGCAGCAGTAAGACAGTATAGCAGTACATCAGCCCCAGCAGCAGTAAGACAGTATAGACATACATCAGCCCCTACGACAGCAGCAGTAAGACAGTATAGACATACACCAGCCCATACGACAGCAGCAGTAAGACAGTATAGACATACATCAGCCCCTACGACAGCAGCAGTAAGACAGTATAGACATACATCAGCCCCTAACAGCAGCAGTAAGACAGTATAGACATACACCAGCCCCTACGACAGCAGCAGTAAGACAGTATAGACATACATCAGCCCCTACGACAGCAGCAGTAAGACAGTATAGACATACACCAGCCCCTACGACAGCAGCAGTAAGACAGTATAGACATACACCAGCCCCACCCAGCAGTAAGACAGTATAGACTTACACCAGCCCCTACTACAGCAGCAGTAAGACAGTATAGACATACACCAGCCCCTACGACAGCAGCAGTAAGACAGTATAGACATACACCAGCCCCCACCCAGCAGTAAGACAGTATAGACATACATCAGCCCCTACCCAGCAGCAGTAAGACAGTATAGACATACACCAGCCCCTACGACAGCAGCAGTAAGACAGTATAGACAGCAGTAAGACAGTATAGACATACACCAGCCCCTACGACAGCAGCAGTAAGACAGTATAGACATACATCAGCCCCTATGACAGCAGCAGTAGGACAGTATAGACATACATCAGCCCCTACGACAGCAGCATTAAGACAGTATAGACATACACCAGCCCCTATGACAAAAGCAGTAAGACAGTATAGACATACACCAGCCCCTATGACATCAGCAGAAAGACAGTATAGACATACATCAGCCCCTACGACAGCAGCAGTAAGACAGTATAGACATACACCAGCCCCCACCCAGCAGTAAGACAGTATAGACATACACCAGCCCCTACGACAGCAGCAGTAAGACAGTATAGACATACACCAGCCCCCACCCAGCAGTAAGACAGTATAGACATACACCAGCCCCTACGACAGCAGCATTAAGACAGTATAGACATACACCAGCCCCTATGACAAAAGCAGTAAGACAGTATAGACATACACCAGCCCCTATGACAAAAGCAGTAAGACAGTATAGACATACATCAGCCATTGACAGCAGCAGTAAGACAGTATAGACGTACACCAGCCCCTACGAAATCAGCAGTAAGACAGTATAGACATACATCAGCCCTTATGACAGCAGCAGTAAGACAGTATAGACATACACCAGCCCCCACCCAGCAATAAGACAGAATAGACATACACCAGCCCCTACGACAGCAGCAGTAAAACAGTATAGACATACATCAGCCCCTACGACAGCAGCAGTAAGACAGTATAGACATACATCAGCCCTTATGACAGCAGCAGTAAGACAGTATAGACATACACCAGCCCCTACGACAGCAGCAGTAAGACTGTATAGTCATACATCAGCCCCTACGACAGCAGCAGTAAGACAGTATAGACATACATCAGCCCCTACGACGACAGCAGTAAGACAGTATAGACGTACACCAGCCCATACGACAGCAGCAGTAAGACAGTATAGTCATACATCAGCCCCTACGACAGCAGCAGTAAGACAGTATAGACATACATCAGCCCCTACGACAGCAGCAGTAAGACAGTATAGACGTACACCAGCCCATACGACAGCAGCAGTAAGACAGTATAGACATACATCAGCCCCTACGACAGCAGCAGTAAGACAGTATAGACATACATCAGCCCCTACGACAGCAGCAGAAAGACAGTATAGGCATACACCAGCCCCTACGACAGCAGCAGTAAGACAGTATAGACATACACCAGCCCCTACGACAGCAGCAGTAAGACAGTATAGACATACACCAGCCCCTACGACAGCAGCAGTAAGACAGTATAGACATACACCAGCCCCTACCAGCAGCAGTAAGACAGTATAGACATACACCAGCCCCTACGACAGCAGCAGTAAGACAGTATAGACATACACCAGCCCCTACGACAGCAGCAGTAAGACAGTATAGACATACACCAGCCCCTACGACAGCAGCAGTAAGACAGTATAGAC
Source organism: Oncorhynchus masou masou (assembly GCF_036934945.1). NCBI lineage: Eukaryota > Metazoa > Chordata > Actinopteri > Salmoniformes > Salmonidae > Oncorhynchus > Oncorhynchus masou. The sequence goes on along the minus strand of NC_088213.1, from coordinate 21,668,889 downwards.
ATACACCAGCCCCTACAACAGCAGCAGTAAGACAGTATAGACATACACCAGCCCCTACGACAGCAGCAGTAAGACAGTATAGACATACACCAGCCCCTACCAGCAGCAGTAAGACAGTATAGACATACACCAGCCCCTACGACAGCAGCAGTAAGACAGTATAGACATACACCAGCCCCTACCCAGCAGCAGTAAGACAGTATAGACATACACCAGCCCCTACGACAGCAGCAGTAAAACAGTATAGACGTACGCCAGCCCCCACCCAGCAGTAAGACAGTATAGACATACACCAGCCCCTATGACATCAGCAGAAAGACAGTATAGACATACATCAGCCCCTACGACAGCAGCAGTAAGACAGTATAGACATACACCAGCCCCCACCCAGCAGCAGTAAGACAGTATAGACATACACCAGCCCCTACGACAGCAGCAGTAAGACAGTATAGATGTACACCAGCCCCCACCCAGCAGCAGTAAGACAGTATAGACATACACCAGCCCCTACGACAGCAGCAGTAAGACAGTATAGACATACACCAGCCCCTACGACAGCAGCAGTAAGACAGTATAGACATACACCAGCCCCTACGACAGCAGCAGTAAGACAGTATAGACATACACCAGCCCCTACGACAGCAGCAGTAAGACAGTATAGACATACACCAGCCCCTACGACAGCAGCAGTAAGACAGTATAGACATACACCAGCCCCCACCCAGCAGTAAGACAGTATAGACATACGCCAGCCCCTACGACAGCAGCAGTAAGACAGTATAGACATACACCAGCCCCCACCCAGCAATTAGACAGAATAGACATACACCAGCCCCTACGACAGCAGCAGTAAGACAGTATAGACATACACCAGCCCCCACCCAGCAATTAGACAGAATAGACATACATCAGCCCCTACGACAGCAGCAGTAAGACAGTATAGACATACATCAGCCCCTAAGACAGACAGCCCCTAGACAGCAGCAGTAAGACAGTATAGACATACACCAGCCCCTACGACAGCAGCAGTAAGACAGTATAGACATACATCAGCCCCTACGACAGCAGCAGTAAGACAGTATAGACATACATCAGCCCCAGCCCCTACGACAGCAGCAGTAGGACAGTATAGACATACATCAGCCCCTACGACAGCAGCAGTAAGACAGTATAGACATACACCAGCCCCTATGACAAAAGCAGTAAGACAGTATAGACATACATCAGCCCCTACGACAGCAGCAGTAAGACAGTATAGACATACACCACCCCCCACCCAGCAGTAAGACAGTATAGACATACACCAGCCCCTACGACAGCAGCATTAAGACAGTATAGACATACACCAGCCCCTATGACAAAAGCAGTAAGACAGTATAGACATACATCAGCCATTATGACAGCAGCAGTAAGACAGAATAGACATACACCAGCCCCTACGACATCAGCAGTAAGACAGTATAGACATACATCAGCCCTTATGACAGCAGCAGTAAGACAGTATAGACATACACCAGCCCCCACCCAGCAATAAGACAGAATAGACATACACCAGCCCCTACGACAGCAGCAGTAAAACAGTATAGACGTACATCAGCCCCTACGAAAGCAGCAGTAAGACAGTATAGACATACATCAGCCCTTATGACAGCAGCAGTAAGACAGTATAGACATACACCAGCCCCTACGACAGCAGCAGTAAGACTGTATAGTCATACATCAGCCCCTACGACAGCAGCAGTAAGACAGTATAGACATACATCAGCCCCTACGACGACAGCAGTAAGACAGTATAGACGTACACCAGCCCATACGACAGCAGCAGTAAGACAGTATAGTCATACATCAGCCCCTACGACAGCAGCAGTAAGACAGTATAGACATACATCAGCCCCTACGACAGCAGCAGTAAGACAGTATAGACATACACCAGCCCCTACGACAGCAGCAGTAAGACAGTATAGACATACATCAGCCCCTACGACAGCAGCAGTAAGACAGTATAGACATACATCAGCCCCTACGACAGCAGCAGAAAGACAGTATAGGCATACACCAGCCCCTACGACAGCAGCAGTAAGACAGTATAGACATACACCAGGCCCTACGACAGCAGCAGTAAGACAGTATAGACATACACCAGCCCCTACGACAGCAGCAGTAAGACAGTATAGACATACACCAGGCCCCACCCAGCAGTAAGACAGTATAGACTTACACCAGCCCCTACTACAGCAGCAGTAAGACAGTATAGACATACACCAGCCCCTACGACAGCAGCAGTAAGACAGTATAGACATACACCAGCCCCCACCCAGCAGTAAGACAGTATAGACATACACCAGCCCCTACGACAGCAGCAGTAAGACGGTATAGAGATACACCAGCCCCTATGACAGCAGCAGTAAGACAGTATAGACATACACCAGCCCCCACCCAGCAGTAAGACAGTATAGACATACGCCAGCCCCTACGACAGCAGCAGTAAGACAGTATAGACATACACCAGCCCCCACCCAGCAGTAAGACAGTATAGACATACACCAGCCCCTACGACAGCAGCAGTAAGACAGTATAGACATACACCAGCCCCCACCCAGCAGTAAGACAGTATAGACATACATCAGCCCCTACGACAGCAGCAGTAAGACAGTATAGACATACATCAGCCCCTATGAGAGCAGCAGTAAGACAGTATAGATGTACACCAGCCTCTACGACAGCAGCAGTAAGACAGTATAGACATACATCAGCCCCTATGACAGCAGCAGTAGGACAGTATAGACATACATCAGCCCCTACGACAGCAGCATTAAGACAGTATAGACATACACCAGCCCCTATGACAAAAGCAGTAAGACAGTATAGACATACATCAGCCCCTACGACGACAGCAGTAAGACAGTATAGACGTACACCAGCCCATACGACAGCAGCAGTAAGACAGTATAGTCATACATCAGCCCCTACGACAGCAGCAGTAAGACAGTATAGACATACATCAGCCCCTACGAAAGCAGCAGTAAGACAGTATAGACGTACACCAGCCCATACGACAGCAGCAGTAAGACAGTATAGACATACATCAGCCCCTACGACAGCAGCAGTAAGACAGTATAGACATACATCAGCCCCTACGACAGCAGCAGAAAGACAGTATAGGCATACACCAGCCCCTACGACAGCAGCAGTAAGACAGTATAGACATACACCAGGCCCTACGACAGCAGCAGTAAGACAGTATAGACATACACCAGGCCCCACCCAGCAGTAAGACAGTATAGACATACACCAGCCCCTACGACAGCAGCAGTAAGACAGTATAGACATACACCAGCCCCTACGACAGCAGCAGTAAGACAGTATAGACATACACCAGCCCCTACGACAGCACCAGTAAGACAGTATAGACATACATCAGCCCCTACAATAGCAGCAGTAGGACAGTATACACATAACCAGCCCCTACGACAGCAGCAGTAAGACAGTATAGACATACACCAGCCCCCACCCAGCAGTAAGACAGTATAGACATACACCAGCCCCTACGACAGCAGCAGTAAGACAGTATAGACATACACCAGCCCCCACGACAGCAGCAGTAAGACAGTATAGACATACACCAGCCCCTAAGACAGCAGCAGTAAAACAGTATAGACACACCAGCCCCTACCAGCAGCAGTAAGACAGTATAGACATACATCAGCCCCTATGACAGCAGCAGTAAGACAGTATAGACATACATCAGCCCCTACGACAGCAGCATAAGACAGTATAGACATACACCAGCCCCTACGACAAAAGCAGTAAGACAGTATAGACATACACCAGCCCCTATGACATCAGCAGAAAGACAGTATAGACATACATCAGCCCCTACGACAGCAGCAGTAAGACAGTATAGACATACACCAGCCCCTACCCAGCAGTAAGACAGTATAGACATACACCAGCCCCTACGACAGCAGTAGTAAGACAGTATAGACATACACCAGCCCCCACCCAGCAGTAAGACAGTATAGACATACACCAGCCCCTACGACAGCAGCATTAAGACAGTATAGACATACACCAGCCCCTATGACAAAGCAGTAAGACAGTATAGACATACACCAGCCCCTATGACAAAAGCAGTAAGACAGTATAGACATACATCAGCCATTATGACAGCAGCAGTAAGACAGTATAGACATACACCAGCCCCTACGACATCAGCAGTAAGACAGTATAGACATACATCAGCCCTTATGACAGCAGCAGTAAGACAGTATAGACATACACCAGCCCCCACCCAGCAATAAGACAGAATAGACATACACCAGCCCCTACGACAGCAGCAGTAAAACAGTATAGACGTACATCAGCCCCTACGACAGCAGCAGTAAGACAGTATAGACATACATCAGCCCTTATGACAGCAGCAGTAAGACAGTATAGAAATACACCAGCCCCTACGACAGCAGCAGTAAGACAGTATAGACTTACACCAGCCCCTACTACAGCAGCAGTAAGACAGTATAGACATACACCAGCCCCTACGACAGCAGCAGTAAGACAGTATAGACATACACCAGCCCCTACGACAGCACCAGTAAGACAGTATAGACATACATCAGCCCCTACAATAGCAGCAGTAGGACAGTATACACATAACCAGCCCCTACGACAGCAGCAGTAAGACAGTATAGACATACACCAGCCCCCACCCAGCAGTAAGACAGTAAGCCCCTACAGCAGCAGTAAGACAGTATAGACATACATCCAGCCCCTACGACAGCAGCAGTAAGACAGTATAGACATACACCAGCCCCTACAGACAGCAGTATAGACAGTAAGACAGACAGTATAGACATACATCAGCCCCTACAATAGCAGCAGTATAGACAGCAGTAAGACAGTAATACATCAGCCCCTACGACAGCAGCAGTAAGACAGTATAGACATACACCAGCCCCCACCCAGCAGTAAGACAGTATAGACATACACCAGCCCCTACGACAGCAGCAGTAAGACAGTATAGACATACATCAGCCCAGCAGCAGTAAGACAGTATAGACATACACCAGCCCCACAGCAGCAGTAAGACAGTATAGACATACATCAGCCCCTATGACACAGCAGTAAGACAGTATAGACATACACCAGCCCCTACGACAGCAGCAGTAAGACAGTATAGACATACACCCCCTATGCCCCTATAGACATACAGCAGCAGTAAGACAGTATAGACATACACCAGCCCCTACGACAGCAGCAGTAAGACAGTATAGACATACACCAGCCCCTACGACAGCAGCAGTAAGACAGTATAGACATACATCAGCCCCTACAACAGCAGCAGTAAGACGGTATAGAGATACACCAGCCCCTACGACAGCAGCAGTAAGACAGTATAGACATACACCAGCCCCCACCCAGCAGTAAGACAGTATAGACATACGCCAGCCCCTACGACAGCAGCAGTAAGACAGTATAGACATACACCAGCCCCCACCCAGCAATAAGACAGAATAGACATACACCAGCCCCTACGACAGCAGCAGTAAAACAGTATAGACGTACGCCAGCCCCCACCCAGCAGTAAGACAGTATAGACATACATCAGCCCCTACGACAGCAGCAGTAAGACAGTATAGACATACATCAGCCCCTACGACAGCAGCAGTAAGACAGTATAGGCATACACCAGCCCCTACGACAGCAGCAGTAAGACAGTATAGACGTACACCAGCCCATACGACAGCAGCAGTAAGACAGTATAGTCATACATCAGCCCCTACGACAGCAGCATTAAGACAGTATAGACATACACCAGCCCCTATGACAAAAGCAGTAAGACAGTATAGACATACACCAGCCCCTATGACATCAGCAGAAAGACAGTATAGACATACATCAGCCCCTACGACAGCAGCAGTAAGACAGTATAGACATACACCAGCCCCCACCCAGCAGTAAGACAGTAAAGACATACACCAGCCCCTACGACAGCAGCAGTAAGACAGTATAGACATACACCAGCCCCCACCCAGCAGTAAGACAGTATAGACATACACCAGCCCCTACGACAGCAGCATTAAGACAGTATAGACATACACCAGCCCCTATGACAAAAGCAGTAAGACAGTATAGACATACACCAGCCCCTATGACAAAAGCAGTAAGACAGTATAGACATACATCAGCCATTATGACAGCAGCAGTAAGACAGTATAGACATACACCAGCCCCTACGACATCAGCAGTAAGACAGTATAGACATACATCAGCCCTTATGACAGCAGCAGTAAGACAGTATAGACATACACCAGCCCCCACCCAGCAATAAGACAGAATAGACATACACCAGCCCCTACGACAGCAGCAGTAAAACAGTATAGACGTACATCAGCCCCTACGACAGCAGCAGTAAGACAGTATAGACATACATCAGCCCTTATGACAGCAGCAGTAAGACAGTATAGAAATACACCAGCCCCTACGACAGCAGCAGTAAGACAGTATAGTCATACATCAGCCCCTACAACAGCAGCAGTAAGACAGTATAGACATACACCAGCCCCTACGACGACAGCAGTAAGACAGTATAGACGTACACCAGCCCATACGACAGCAGCAGTAAGACAGTATAGTCATACATCAGCCCCTACGACAGCAGCAGTAAGACAGTATAGACATACATCAGCCCCTACGACAGCAGCAGAAAGACAGTATAGGCATACACCAGCCCCTACGACAGCAGCAGTAAGACAGTATAGACATACACCAGCCCCTACGACAGCAGCAGTAAGACAGTATAGACATACATCAGCCCCTACGACAGCAGCAGTAAGACAGTATAGACATACACCAGCCCCTACGACAGCAGCAGTAAGACAGTATAGACATACATCAGCCCCTACGACAGCAGCAGTAAGACAGTATAGACATACACCAGCCCCTACGACAGCAGCAGTAAGACAGTATAGACATACATCAGCCCCTACAGACAGCAGTAAGACAGTATAGACATACACCAGCCCCTACGACAGCAGCAGTAAGACAGTATAGACATACAGCCCCTATAAGACAGTATAGACATACATCAGCCCCTACAACAGCAGCAGTAAGACAGTATAGACATACACCAGCCCCTAAGACAGCAGCAGTAAGACAGTATAGACATACACAAGCCCCTACGACAGCAGCAGTAAGACAGTATAGACATACACCAGGCCCCACCCAGCAGTAAGACAGTATAGACATACATCAGCCCCTATGACAGCAGCAGTAAAACAGTATAGACATACACCAGCCCCTATGACAAAAGCAGTAAGACAGTATAGACATACACCAGCCCCTATGACAAAAGCAGTAAGACAGTATAGACATACATCAGCCATTATGACAGCAGCAGTAAGACAGTATAGACATACACCAGCCCCTACGACATCAGCAGTAAGACAGTATAGACATACATCAGCCCTTATGACAGCAGCAGTAAGACAGTATAGACATACACCAGCCCCCACCCAGCAATAAGACAGAATAGACATACACCAGCCCCTACGACAGCAGCAGTAAAACAGTATAGACATACATCAGCCCCTACGACAGCAGCAGTAAGACAGTATAGACATACATCAGCCCTTATGACAGCAGCAGTAAGACAGTATAGAAATACACCAGCCCCTACGACAGCAGCAGTAAGACAGTATAGTCATACATCAGCCCCTACAACAGCAGCAGTAAGACAGTATAGACATACACAAGCCCCTACGACAGCAGCAGTAAGACAGTATAGACGTACACCAGCCCATACGACAGCAGCAGTAAGACAGTATAGACATACATCAGCCCCTACGACAGCAGCAGTAAGACAGTATAGACATACATCAGCCCCTACGACAGCAGCAGTAAGACAGTATAGACGTACACCAGCCCCTACGACAGCAGCAGTAAGACAGTATAGACATACATCAGCCCCTACGACAGCAGCAGTAAGACAGTATAGACATACACCAGGCCCTACGACAGCAGCAGTAAGACAGTATAGACATACACCAGCCCCTACGACAGCAGCAGTAAGACAGTATAGACATACACCAGCCCCTACGACAGCAGCAGTAAGACAGTATAGACATACACCAGCCCCACGACAGCAGCAGTAAGACAGTATAGACATACACCAGCCCCTACGACAGCAGCAGTAAGACAGTATAGACATACACCAGCCCCTACGACAGCAGCAGTAAGACAGTATAGACATACACCAGCCCCTACGACAGCAGCAGTAAGACAGTATAGACATACACCAGCCCCTACGACAGCAGCAGTAAGACAGTATAGACATACACCAGCCCCTACGACAGCAGCAGTAAGACAGTATAGACATACACCAGCCCCTACGACAGCAGCAGTAAGACAGTATAGACATACACCAGCCCCTACGACAGCAGCAGTAAGACAGTATAGACATACACCAGCCCCTACGACAGCAGCAGTAAGACAGTATAGACATACACCAGCCCCTACGACAGCAGCAGTAAGACAGTATAGACATACACCAGCCCCTACGACAGCAGCAGTAAGACAGTATAGACATACACCAGCCCCTACGACAGCAGCAGTAAGACAGTATAGACATACACCAGCCCCTACGACAGCAGCAGTAAGACAGTATAGACATACACCAGCCCCTACGACAGCAGCAGTAAGACAGTATAGACATACACCAGCCCCTACGACAGCAGCAGTAAGACAGTATAGACATACACCAGCCCCTACGACAGCAGCAGTAAGACAGTATAGACATACACCAGCCCCTACGACAGCAGCAGTAAGACAGTATAGACATACACCAGCCCCTACGACAGCAGCAGTAAGACAGTATAGACATACACCAGCCCCTACGACAGCAGCAGTAAGACAGTATAGACATACACCAGCCCCTACGACAGCAGCAGTAAGACAGTATAGACATACACCAGCACCTACGACAGCAGCAGTAAGACAGTATAGACATACACCAGCCCCTACGACAGCAGCAGTAAGACAGTATAGACATACACCAGCCCCTATGACAGCAGCAGTAAGACAGTATAGACATACACCAGCCCCTACGACAGCAGCAGTAAGACAGTATAGACATACACCAGCCCCTACGACAGCAGCAGTAAGACAGTATAGACATACATCAGCCCCTACGACAGCAGCAGTAAGACAGTATAGACATACACCAGCCCCCACGACAGCAGCAGTAAGACAGTATAGACATACACCAGCCCCTACGACAGCAGCAGTAAGACAGTATAGACATACACCAGCCCCCACCAGCAGCAGTAAGACAGTATAGACATACACCAGCCCCTACGACAGCAGCAGTAAGACAGTATAGACATACACCAGCCCCTACCAAAAGCAGTAAGACAGTATAGACATACACCAGCCCCTATGACAGCAGCAGTAAGACAGTATAGACATACACCAGCCCCTACGACAGCAGCAGTAAGACAGTATAGACATACACCAGCCCCTACGACAGCAGCAGTAAGACAGTATAGACATACACCAGCCCCTACGACAGCAGCAGTAAGACAGTATAGACATACACCAGCCCCTACGACAGCAGCAGTAAGACAGTATAGACATACACCAGCCCCTACGACAGCAGCAGTAAGACAGTATAGACATACATCAGCCCCTACGACAGCAGCAGTAAGACAGTATAGACATACATCAGCCCCTACGACAGCAGCAGTAAGACAGTATAGACATACACCAGCCCCTACGACAGCAGCAGTAAGACAGTATAGACATACATCAGCCCCTACGACAGCAGCAGTAAGACAGTATAGACATACACCAGCCCCTAAGACAGCAGCAGTAAGACAGTATAGACATACACAAGCCCCTACGACAGCAGCAGTAAGACAGTATAGACATACATCAGCCCCTACGACGGCAGCAGTAAGACAGTATAGACATACACCAGCCCCTACGACAGCAGCAGTAAGACAGTATAGACATACACCAGCCCCCACCCAGCAGTAAGACAGTATAGACATACACCAGCCCCTACGACAGCAGCAGTAAGACAGTATAGACATACACCAGCCCCTACGACAGCAGCAGTAAGACAGTATAGACATACATCAGCCCCTACGACAGCAGCAGTAAGACAGTATAGACATACACCAGCCCCTACGACAGCAGCAGTAAGACAGTATAGATGTACACCAGCCCCTACCCAGCAGCAGTAAGACAGTATAGACATACACCAGCCCCTACGACAGCAGCAGTAAGACAGTATAGACATACACCAGCCCCTACGACAGCAGCAGTAAGACAGTATAGACATACATCAGCCCCTACGACAGCAGCAGTAAGACAGTATAGACATACACCAGCCCCTACGACAGCAGCAGTAAGACAGTATAGACATACACCAGCCCCTACGACAGCAGCAGTAAGACAGTATAGACATACACCAGCCCCTACGACAGCAGCAGTAAGACAGTATAGACATACACCAGCCCCTACGACAGCAGCAGTAAGACAGTATAGACATACATCAGCCCCTACGACAGCAGCAGTAAGACAGTATAGACATACACCAGCCCCTACGACAGCAGCAGTAAGACAGTATAGACATACACCAGCCCCTACGACAGCAGCAGTAAGACAGTATAGACATACACCAGCCCCTACGACAGCAGCAGTAAGACAGTATAGACATACACCAGCCCCTACCATCAGCAGTAAGACAGTATAGACATACACCAGCCCCTACGACAGCAGCAGTAAAACAGTATAGACGTACACCAGCCCCTACGACCAGCAGTAAGACAGTATAGACATACATCAGCCCCTACGACAGCAGCAGTAAGACAGTATAGACATACACAGCCCCTACGACAGCAGCAGTAAGACAGTATAGACATACACCAGCCCCTACGACAGCAGCAGTAAGACAGTATAGACATACACCAGCCCCTATGACAGCAGCAGTAAGACAGTATAGACATACACCAGCCCCTACGACAGCAGCAGTAAGACAGTATAGACATACACCAGCCCCTAGTAAGACAGCAGCAGTAAGACAGTATAGACAGTATAGACATACCAGCCCCTACGACAGCAGCAGTAAGACAGTATAGACATACATCAGCCCCTACTACAGCAGCAGTAAGACAGTATAGACATACACCAGCCCCTACGACAGCAGCAGTAAGACAGTATAGACATACACCAGCCCCTACGACAGCAGCAGTAAGACAGTATAGACATACACCAGCCCCTACGACAGCAGCAGTAAGACAGTATAGACATACACCAGCCCCTACGACAGCAGCAGTAAGACAGTATAGACATACATCAGCCCCTACGACAGCAGCAGTAAGACAGTATAGACATACACCAGCCCCTACGACAGCAGCAGTAAGACAGTATAGACATACATCAGCTCCTACTACAGCAGCAGTAAGACAGTATAGACATACACCAGCCCCTACGACAGCAGCAGTAAGACAGTATAGACATACACAAGCCCCTACGACAGCAGCAGTAAGACAGTATAGACATACACCAGGCCCCACCCAGCAGTAAGACAGTATAGACATACACCAGCCCCTACGACAGCAGCAGTAAGACAGTATAGACATACATCAGCCCCTACGACAGCAGCAGTAAGACAGTATAGACATACATCAGCCCCTACGACAGCAGCAGTAAGACAGTATAGACATACACCAGCCCCTACGACAGCAGCAGTAAGACAGTATAGACATACATCAGCCCCTACGACAGCAGCAGTAAGACAGTATAGACATACATCAGCCCCTACGACAGCAGCATTAAGACAGTATAGACATACACCAGCCCCTATGACAGCAGCAGTAAGACAGTATAGACATACACCAGCCCCTACGACAGCAGCAGTAAGACAGTATAGACATACATCAGCCCCTACAACAGCAGCAGTAAGACAGTATAGACATACACCAGCCCCTACGACAGCAGCAGTAAGACAGTATAGACATACACCAGCCCCTACGACAGCAGCAGTAAGACAGTATAGACATACCTCAGCCCCTACGACAGCAGCAGTAAGACAGTATAGGATACACCAGCCCCTACGACAGCAGCAGTAAGACAGTATAGACATACACCAGCCCCTACGACAGCAGCAGTAAGACAGTATAGACATACATCAGCCCCTACGACAGCAGCATTAAGACAGTATAGACATACACCAGCCACTATGACAGCAGCAGTAAGACAGTATAGACATACACCAGCCCCTATGACAGCAGCAGTAAGACAGTATAGACATACATCAGCCCCTACGACAGCAGCAGTAAGACAGTATAGACATACACCAGCCCCTACGACAGCAGCAGTAAGACAGTATAGACATACACAAGCCCCTACGACAGCAGCAGTAAGACAGTATAGACATACATCAGCCCCTACACCAGCAGCAGTAAGACAGTATAGACATACACCAGCCCCTACGACAGCAGCAGTAAGACAGTATAGACATACACCAGCCCCTACGACAGCAGCAGTAAGACAGTATAGACATACACCAGCCCCTACGACAGCAGCAGTAAGACAGTATAGACATACACCAGCCCCATGACAGCAGCAGTAAGACAGTATAGACATACACCAGCCCCTACGACAGCAGCAGTAAGACAGTATAGACATACATCAGCCCCTATGACAGCAGCAGTAAGACAGTATAGACATACACCAGCCCCTACCCAGCAGCATAAGACAGTATAGACATACACCAGCCCCTACGACAGCAGCAGTAAGACAGTATAGACATACATCAGCCCCTACGACAGCAGCAGTAAGACAGTATAGACATACATCAGCCCCTACGACAGCAGCAGTAAGACAGTATAGACATACACCAGCCCCTACGACAGCAGCAGTAAGACAGTATAGACATACATCAGCCCCTACAACAGCAGCAGTAAGACAGTATAGACATACACCAGCCCCTACGACAGCAGCAGTAAGACAGTATAGACATACACCAGCCCCTACGACAGCAGCAGTAAGACAGTATAGACATACACCAGCCTCTACGACAGCAGCAGTAAGACAGTATAGACATACATCAGCCCCTACGACATCAGCAGTAAGACAGTATGGATGTACACCAGCTCCTACGACAGCAGCAGTAAGACAGTATAGAAATACACCAGCCCCTACAACATCAGCAGTAAGACAGTATAGACATACACCAGGCCCCACCCAGCAGTAAGACAGTATAGACATACACCAGCCCCTACGACAGCAGCAGTAAGACAGTATAGACATACACCAGCCCCTACGACAGCAGCAGTAAGACAGTATAGACATACATCAGCCCCTACGACATCAGCAGTAAGACAGTATAGACATACAACAGCCCCTACGACAGCAGCAGTAAGACAGTATAGACATACACCAGCCCCTACGACAGCAGCAGTAAGACAGTATAGACATACACCAGCCCCTACGACAGCAGCAGTAAGACAGTATAGACATACACCAGCCCCTACGACATCAGCAGTAAGACAGTATAGACATACACCAGCCCCTACGACATCAGCAGTAAGACAGTATAGACATACAACAGCCCCTACGACAGCAGCAGTAAGACAGTATAGACATACACCAGCCCCTACGACAGCAGCAGTAAGACAGTATAGACATACACCAGCGCCTACTACAGCAGTAGTAAGACAGTATAGACATACACCAGCCCCTACGACAGCAGCAGTAAGACAGTATAGACATACATCAGCCCCTACGACGACAGCAGTAAGACAGTATAGACATACACCAGCCCCTACGACAGCAGCAGTAAGACAGTATAGACATACACCAGCCCCTACGACAGCAGCAGTAAGACAGTATAGACATACACCAGCCCCTACGACAGCAGCAGTAAGACAGTATAGACATACATCAGCCCCTACGACGACAGCAGTAAGACAGTATAGACATACACCAGCCCCTACGACAGCAGCAGTAAGACAGTATAGACATACACCAGCCCCTACGGCAGCAGCAGTAAGACAGCAGCCAGGACAGCCCGTTTCGGCAGATGCTCCCCAAAACAGTCCTGCAGTCCATACGGGAAACTGGAGCAATGCTCCCTCTAAACTGTGCCTGTGCGCAGGCACACAGTTGCCCAGAGACTGCCAAGCAGCTCCCCTAGGACTGCCATGCAGCTCCCCTAGGACTGCCAAGCAGCTCCCCTAGGACTGCCAAGCAGCTCCCCTAGGACTGCCAAGCAGCTCCCCTAGGACTGCCAAGCAGCTCCCCTAGGACTGCCAAGCAGCTCCCCTAGGACTGCCAAGCAGCTCCCCTAGGACTGCCAAGCAGCTCCCCTAGGACTGCCAACTGCAGCTCCCCTAGGACTGCCAAGCAGCTCCCCTAGGACTGCCAAGCAGCTCCCCTAGGACTGCCATGCAGCTCCCCTAGGACTGCCAAGCAGCTCCCCTAGGACTGCCAAGCAGCTCCCCTAGGACTGCCAAGCAGCTCCCCTAGGACTGCCATGCAGCTCCCCTAGGACTGCCAAGCAGCTCCCCTAGGACTGCCATGCGAAGCGCATAAGAAATATCAGCCCTCTGAGAGAAGCACAAGATTGAACTTTACTCAACTTTGTGATGTGATGAATCAACGCAATATTAGCCATCTTCAATGCAACATACCGAAACAAAATGAACTATGCAAAATATTTTGATGTAAGCACAATGCATCGGAGTATGATTCTATTGTGCAAGACTCAGCTCCTACTCTGCACAAACAGGTGCGGCATATCCAATCAGAACTGCAGCAGGCCCATACGCAAATAGACCATTGCCATATATGGATCTGTGCCATTTACTTTGAACTGGACTGTGTTTACAGCATGAGTGGTCTTGAGGAGATGCGCTTGTTTTGAGATCCAAGCAAGAGCTGCATGTAGCCATGTTTGCACATTTTGTTCATATCCTTGGCTAGTTAGTGAGTTATTGGTCCAGTTTTAGATCATTTGTAGTCAGCTATAGGGGAGTGATTGCTTCCTACAGGAGCACAAAACGTGTACATTTCTAGACATCTCTGAAAAGCAAGTCAGGTAAAGAGCTTTTTTTGTCTTAAAGGGCCAGTGTTATATTTTGAGACAGGCTTGAATAAGCCTGTAGCTAATTGAACACCACACATTGTCTGCTACTGTAGGCTGAACGATAGAACAGCTTATGTACATGTTAAAATGTTATGGGATGCATTTTCTCCATTGTTTTTGATGGTAGGCCACTCTGGTAGGCCTATATTATGATCAAATAGCAACAGTAGCCTGTTTGGCCACTGGTAAAACTGCAACTTAAAGCGGGTGCAGCCTCAGTGTTCAATGTAAACGCTGCTGGAATTTGCACAGAATTTTCACAACGTTCAAGTTTGTGCTCAGCAGACCTGAAATGTCCTCAGTGCTGGAGAGCTGTCTAGACCCCATAGAGCAGAGCACTCAGTCTGCTGAGTGATGGAGGAGTGGAGGGGAAGAGGGGAGAAGTGAGTGGAGGGGAAGAGGGAGCAAGGGGTGTTGGGTCCCACTGGGGCCTCACCTGAAGCCTAAACAAATTCAATCTAACCCCTTTACCCTCCAGCCGTACTGCTCTGATCTTGCTACACATATACACGGCCCCCTTCAAAACAATAGCCTGAGCAGCCAGCCAGGCAGTCACTCGCACTGTCACACAAAGACTTACACATAAAGAATGAGAGTCTGTGAATGGATGGCTGTGTGCACTTAGAGCTGTACACGCTGAGGCCTGGGCTGGATGATAAATTGACAGCAGCTCCGTTAGGATGACAGCAAACCCTGGTTCCCCACTACCCCGGCCCGGTAGCTGCCTGCCTGGAGCGGTACATGTTTTGGATTTTGCTGGGGGGCCGTGGGGCCTGCCAGCTGCCATTGCAGAGGGGAGAGAGAGAGATGGGGAGAGAGAGAGAGAGAGAGAGAGAGACAGAGAGTTTCAGCTGGACTTTCACCTAATCAAAGAATTAGCCCAGCAGGAGAAGCTCTCCCTTGATAAAGATACCCCCACACCGAGCGGGTCAGACCAGACCTCTTCATTATGTAACCCCACAGACGAGCAACCCCCAGCGGAGAGTCAACCTCCCAGCACAGATTACCACTCCCTCATTGAAATGAAGGACAAATTCACCCAGCTGGAGGTAAGGCAGGTGGAGCTGGAACAGCAGGTGATTACACTTCAGTCAGCACAGACCCAGACAACAGCCCAGCACAACAACAGCCCCTTAACCAGACCCGGAGAGCTGGAGGTGGACAGAGACATATCTGCACTTTGGACAGTGGTGAGACAACTACAACAGGAGAAAGAGGAGCAGAACAGAGCACTAGAGGAGAGTATCAGACTGCTGGTGGAGGAGAGGTTGAGGGGATGGAGGAGAGGGTGAGGGGGATGGAGGAGAGGTTGAGGGGGACGGCGTGTGACAGAGAACAACCCACTAGAGAGGTGGCCACCCCCACAGAGAAGCCAGCAGAACAGCCCACCTCAGCACCCAACAAAAGTCTTGACACCACAGCAGAACAGTCCACACCAGACCCTGACCATAGAGTCGACATCACAGCAGAACAGACAAATGAAGAACCCCAAGCCCAGCGGCTCTCACCCCCTCTGAGCACCCCCCCTGTCAGCCACCCTGATAGCCCTTCTGACAACCCCCCCCCCCACACCCACTGAGGACAAACACAAGACACAGATTGTACTACTTATAGACTCAAATGGGAAATTTATAGAAGAAAAAAAACTTTTTCCCAAACACAGTGTGTCTAAACTCTGGTGTCCAAACACCCAGCGCGCCCTAGACCTTCTGTCTGAGGCCAAACTAGGCTCACCCAGCCACATAATAATACACACAGGCACAAACGACCTGAGAGCACAGCAGGAAAGGGTGGCCACAGCACTGAAGGGAGTGATTGAAAAGGCTTCTTCTACTTTCCCCAACGCACAAGTGGTTATCTCCACCCTGCTACCATGAAAAGACTTCCACCCTGCCACAATACAGCGGGTAAACGCAAGTATTTCCCGGGACTGTGCCTCAAAACCAAATGTTTTCCTGGCCCACCACTCCACCCTGGACTTGAACAGCCTCTATGACCAGGTCCACCTCTACAAGGCAGCAGTGCCCACCTTTGCCCGAACTCTAAAGGACATCGCTCTCAAACGTATCCCCAACACTTCACACAGGAGCAACAGATCAATAGACACCCCACCCAGACCAGCGAGACACCCTCCCAGACCTGCAGGACCCCCTCCCCCCTGGACCTACACATAGAGGACCCACGCAAAGAGGAATTACATCCAGACCACCGCACACCCAGACACATCCACACCCCCACCCCAACCAATCAACACCCCCCCACGTCAACCATGCCCACACCCCATTTAGGCCCCCTCAGATCAGACCTATGCCACTCCTGCCCACCCCATGCACCCCACCCCCACAAAGAGGGCCTCAACATGGAAGCCACACATACGCCCAGGTAGTGAGCGGGCAAACAGTCCCAACCCCCACTCTCACACTCGCCCAAGCCAATGGCATGTACCAGATGCTCTGCAGGCTCTGCTCACTCTTACTGGCCTGTGGCCAAACCATGACAAACAACATTGGACACTCTGGAACAAAAAGCCTTTACTATATCATCCTGGAATATCCAAGGCCTGAGGTCATCTGCCTTAGGCCTGAAGAGCAGAAACCCGGACTTCACCAAAGAAATCGGTAATACAGACATTGTCATCCTGCAAGAAACCTGGTATAGAGGAGACAGACCCACTGGTTACAGAGAGCTGGTAGTCCCATCCACCAAACTACCAGGTGTGAAACAGGGAAGGGACTCAGGGGGTATGCTAATTTGGTATAGAGCAGACCTACTCACTCCATTAAATTAATCAAAACAGGAACATTCTACATTCGGCTAGAAATTCAAAAGGAAATTATCCTAACAGGGAAAAATGTCCTCCTGTGTGCTACCTATATCCCCCCACTAGAATCCCCATATTTTAATGAAGACAGCTTCTCCATCCTGGAGGGGGAAATCAATCATTTCCAGGCCCAGGGACATGTACTAATCTGTGGCGACCTAAATGCCAGAACCGGACAAGAACCTGACACCCTCAGCACACAGGGGGACAAACACCTGCCTGGAGGTGACAGCATTCCCTCCCACATATGCCCCCCTCGGCACAACTATGACAACATAACCAACAAAAACGGGTCACAACTCCTGCAGCTCTGTCGCACGCTGGGTATGTACATAGTCAATGGTAGGCTTTGAGGGGACTCCTATGGTAGGTACACCTATAGCTCATCTCTTGGCAGTAGCACTGGACTACTTTATCACTGACCTCACAGAGTCTCTCAGAGCGTGTCAGCCCACTGACACCCCTATCAGACCACAGCAAAATCACAGTCTACTTAAACAGAGCAATACTCAATCATGAGGCATCAAAGCCAAAGGAACTGAGTAACATTAAATAGATGGAAGGAATGCAACCTTACCAAAAAACAATTAGGCAACAACAAATTCAATCCCTTTTATACAATTTCCTGGGTAAAACGTTCCACTGTAATAGTGAAGGTGTAAACTTGGCAGTAGAAAATCTTAACAGTATTTTTGACCTCTCAGCTTCCCTATCAAATCCTCACATAGAAAACTTAACAACAATGACAAATGGTTTGATGAAGAATGCAAAAATCTAAGAAAGAAATTGAGAAACCTGTCCAACCAAAAACATAGAGACCCGGAAAACCTGAGTCACGCCTTCACTATGGTGAATCACTAAAACAATACAGAAATACACTACGGAAAAGAAGGAACAGCATGTCAGAAATCAGCTCAATGTAATTGAAGAATCCATAGACTCTAATCACTTCTGGGAAAATTGGAAAACACTAAACAAACAACAACACAAAGAATTATCTATCCAAAATGGAGATGTATGGGTAAACCACTTCTCCAATTGTTTTGGCTCTATAACAAAGAATAAAGAGCAAAAACATATACAGTGCCTTGCGAAAGTATTCGCCCCCCTTGAACTTTGCGACCTTTTGCCACATTTCAGGCTTCAAACATAAAGATATAAAACTGTATTTTTTTGTGAAGAATCAACAACAAGTGGGACACAATCATGAAGTGGAACGACATTTATTGGATATTTCAAATACAGGACCATTCTGGAAGAAAACCTGATGGAGTCTGCAAAAGACCTGAGACTGGTACGGAGATTTGTCTTCCAACAAGACAATGATCCAAAACATAAAGCACAATCTACAATGGAATGGTTCAAAAATAAACATATCCAGGTGTTAGAATGGCCAAGTCAAAATCCAGACCTGAATCCAATCGAGAATCTGTGGAAAGAACTGAAAACTGCTGTTCACAAATGCTCTCCATCCAACCTCACTGAGCTCGAGCTGTTTTGCAAGGAGGAATGGGAAAAAATGTCAGTCTCTCGATGTGCAAAACTGATAGAGACATACCCCAAGCGACTTGCAGCTGTAATCGCAGCAAAAGGTGGCGCTTACAAAGTATTAACAAGGGGGCTGAATAATTTTGCACGCCCAATTTGTCAGTTTTTGATTTGTTAAAAAAGTTTGAAATATCCAATAAATGTTGTTCCACTTCATGATTGTGTCCCACTTGTTGTTGATTCTTCACAAAAAAATACAGTTTTATATCTTTATGTTTGAAGCCTGAAATGTGCCAAAAGGTCGCAAAGTTCAAGGGGGCCGAATACTTTCGCAAGGCACTGTACATGATCAAATACAGATCTTAGAATCAACTATTAAAGACTACCAGAACCCACTGGATTCTCCAATTACATTGAATGAGTTACAGGACAAAATAAAAACCCTCCAACCCAAAAAGGCCTGTGGTGTTGATGGTATCCTCAATGAAATGATCAAATATACAGACAACAAATTCCAATTGGCTATACTAAAACTCTTTAACATCATCCTTAGCTCTGGCATCTTCCCCAATATTTGGAACCAAGGACTGATCACCCCAATCCACAAAAATGGAGACAAATTTGACCCCAATAACTACCGTGGAATATGCGTCAACAGTAACCTTGGGAAAATCCTCTGCATTATCATTAACAGCAGACTCGTACACTTTCTCAATGAAAACAATGTACTGAGCAAATGTCAAATTGGCTTTTTACCAAATTACCGTACAACAGACCATGTATTCATCCTGCACACCCCAATTGACAACCAAACAAACCAAAACAAAGGCAAAGTCTTCTCATGCTTTGTTGATTTCAAAAAAGCCTTCGACTCAATTTGGCATGAGGGTCTGCTATACAAACTGATGGAAAGTGGTGTGGGGGGTAAAACATACGACATCATAAAATCCATGTACACAAACAACAAGTGTGCGGTTAAAATTGGCAAAAAACACACACATTTCTTCACACAGGGTCGTGGGGTTAGACAGGGATGCAGCTTAAGCCCCACCCTCTTCAACATATATATCAACGAATTGGCGCGGGCACTAGAAAAGTCTGCAGCACCCGGCCTCCACCTACTGGAATCCGAAGTCAAATGTCTGCTGTTTGCTGATGATCTGGTACTTCTGTCACCAACCAAGGAGGGCCTACAGCAGCACCTAGATCTTATACACAGATTCTGTCAGACCTGGGCCCTGACAGTAAATCTCAGTAAGACCAAAATAATGGTGTTCCAAAAAAGGTCCAGTCACCAGGACCACAAATACAAATTCCATCTAGACACTGTTGCCCTAGAGCACACAAAAAACTATACATACCTTGGCCTAAACATCAGCGCCACAGGTAACTTCCACAAAGCTGTGAACGATCTGAGAGACAAGGCAAGAAGGGCATTCTATGCCATCAAAAGGAACATAAATTTCAACATACCAATTAGGATTTGGCTAAAAATACTTTAATCAGTCATAGAGCCCATTGCCCTTTATGGTTGTGAGGTCTGGGGTCCGCTGACCAACCAAGTCTTCACAAAATGGGACAAACACCAAATTGAGACTCTGCACGCAGAATTCTGCAAAAATATCCCCCGTGTACAACGTAGAACACCAAATAATGCATGCAAAGCAGAATTAGGCCGATACCCACTAATTATCAAAATCCAGAAAAGAGCCGTTAAATTCTATAACCACCTAAAAGGAAGCGATTCCCAAACCTTCCACAACAAAGCCATCACCTACAGAGAGATGAACCTGGAGAAGAGTCCCCTAAGTAAGCTGGTCCTGGGGCTCTGTTCACAAACACAAACACACCCTACAGAGCCCCAGGACAGCAGCACAATTAGACCCAACCAAATCATGAGAAAACAAAAAGATAATTACTTGACACATTGGAAAGAATTAACAAAAAAACAGAGCAAACTAGAATGCTATTTGGCCCTACACAGAGAGTACACAGCGGCAGAATACCTGACCACTGTGACTGACCCAAAATTAAGGAAAGCTTTGACTATGTACAGACTCAGCGAGCATAGCCTTGCTATTGAGAAAGGCCGCCGTAGGCAGACATGGCTCTCAAGAGAAGACAGAAGACAGAAGACTTCTGTATGTGTGATGTTTACTGTTAATTTTTATTGTTTATTTCACTTTATATATTCACTTTATATATTATCTACCTCACTTGCTTTGGCAATGTTAACACATGTTTCTCATGCCAATAAAGCCCCTTGAATTGAATTGAGAGAGAGAGAGAGAGGGATAGAGAGAGAGAGAGAGCGAGGGGGGATAGAGAGAGAGAGAGAGGGAGAGAGAGAGAGGTGGAAAAGAGGGATGAGGGTTGATGAAACATGCAGGCAGCCATGGCTCAGATTTCCTGTCTATGATGTAAGGCCTGCCTGGATCGATGGCTCCACTGGGGCCAGGCCCAGCACACTCCAGGCTCCCTCCATACCTGCTCTCTCTCCTCTCCTCTCCTCTCCGTTTGACTTGTCTGAGGGCTTATTTTGGACATACTCATATAAAGCCCCCCTTTGCTTCTGAGCGTGTCATATATCTTGCAAATATAGTCAGTTTAGGAATCATTATTTTACACACATCCACAGGGCTTGTAGGATTAGTCGATTGCTGATGGACAGTAGCAGAATAGGAGATCAATCAAATCAAACATCTAAAAAAAAATTTTTTTTGAATTTTACCTTTATTTTACTAGGCAAGTCAGTTAAGAACAAACTTATATTTTCAATGCTGGCCTAGGAACAGTGGGTTAACTGCCTGTTCAGGGGTAGAATGACAGATTTGTACCTTGTCAGCTCGGGGATTCGAACTTGCAACCTTTCGGTTACTCGTCCAACACTCTAACCACTAGGCTACCCTGCCACCCCGTAAGGGTTTGATACTTTAGCTTCCTCCTCGGTAGTGTAATATTAGCAGCATTGTGGGGTATGAGGAGCATCTGCAGGGTTAAATAAAGATCAGCAGCACGTGGGCTGCTGTATGAAGACCTGCCTAACATATTGAGATGAATGGTGTTTTAATGGCATATGGGGAGTGCTGCTATCTCAAGCCAGATCAAAAGGAGGCCTGGGCGTTGGTCTTGGAGTGGTCCAGACGCCTTGCTGGGTGGATCAGAGAATTATCCTGCTGTTTAGACTACTTGTTAAAGACGAACAGAAACACAACAGCCACGGTGATTAAGGAACGATCTCTCTCTCATTTTCCTCATTAGGCTAAATTGCAGCCTTGATTCTTCTCAAGGCTGTTGGCCTATTGTTAGCCTAACCACCCACTCCAGCCATAAGTTGGGTGTTCAGCGTTGATTGGCTCCAGTGTTGTTTGTCGAATTGAGGATTTCATATTTCAGACTGACATCCTCCACAAGGAATCAGATTTGACTCACAACCCAAAATAGCAGACTGATTAAAAAACAATAGATCTTTTGAATCTTCTTAGATTCACTGTCTTACATCCTCATTGATGTAGTGATCAGAGACGCTATACTGTCAATGCCTTTTCTTACTAAATAAAAAAGGGGAGTGAAACAGCATTTACCCTTCACTACACTGAATATCCTGTACTGTACGTCCTGCTAGTCTGGTCAACCAATCAACGGTGATGGAATTCCTCAGATGAGGAGGCTGATAAAAACTCTACATTTCCATATAAATAATTCACTGACTAGTGACATTAGGACTAAGAACCAGAACGATTCGACACCATAGCTTTTGTCTTGTTTTAAGGGTACAGTTTGGTTCACCACAAGGTTAGTAGTGCAATCTGTCTAAATCAGACATTCATATTTTCAACATAGTAAATAGACTGTATTTGTGTGTAAAATAATGTGTTATATTCAAGGCATAACTCAAAGCATAGAAACAGCTCAGTTGTTACAGGAAAATCCCACTAAGAAAGTCCTCCTGTGGATATGGAGCAGGAAGGAATATGTTGAGATTTATCCACTTCAGGCAGAAGTATGACATCAGCCAAGAGGAGGAGAGGTGAGCCCAACACACCCACATGACCCATTAGAATGTAGACTGTGCTGACTCCATCTCACATGCATGACTGGTTACTGATTAATTTTTCAACGTGGCAGGTACAGTACAGGCAGCCTGATAAAACACTGATGCTAACGGAAGCTAGCAGAGAGCCAAGCTGTGACCCTAGCCTCGGAAAGAGAGTTTTCTGGGACTGAATAATGCAAACGCCAAAGAAAGAGAGAGGGAGGACACAAATAGCTCTAAGTGAGTAACAGCACAACCAGACTTCACAGCAGTGGTTGAAGTGCATTTCTACCAGATCTTCTGGATCACACATACATCACATGTAACACTTCTTCTACTTCTTCTTCTTCTCGTTCTTGTTCTTCTACTTCTTCTTCTTCTCGTTCTTGTTCTTCTACTTCTTCTTCTACTTCTTCTTGTTCGTCTACTTCTTCTTGATCTTCTACTTCTAATTGTTCTTCTACTTCTTCTTCTACTTCTTCTACTTCTTGTTCTTCTTCTTCTTGTTCTTCTTCTTTTACTTCTTCTTGTTCTTCTACTTCTTCTTCTAGATCTTGTTCTTCTACTTCTTCTTCTACTTCTTCTACTTCTACTAATTCTTGTTCTTCTACTTCTTCTTCTTCTTCTACTTCTTCTTCTACTTCTTGTACTTATTGTTCTTCTTCTACTTCTTCTTGTTCTTCTACTTCTTCTTCTTCTTGTTCTTCTACTTGTTCTTCTACTTCTTTTTCTTCTTGTGCTTCTTGTTTTAGTTCTTGTTCTTTGGTCCTAACACTGTCTGAGTCCAGCCCGGCCCCCACTCACTCCACTAGCTTCCACAGTGACTAAATGGTCATCGTGATCAATATCTATTTCCTGTGGTGTCGGGTTGCAGAATAATGTACATATTGAACCAATGTTTCAGACTCTAACCACACTTTTTACACTTGTATTTTTCTTTCCACTGTTTCCGTGCTTAAGGAGAGAAAATCCACACAAATCAAATTAAACAAATGATTTTCGGGCAGCGATTGATCCTCTAGTTTTAGTCCAATGGGGGCCTAGGATCCTGGCAATGGAGACTGGGTATTTGAGAAGGGAATGTGCTTGTAATCTGGTTAGCCTTTCTGTTTATCCTGCATGGATCAGCAGTGTTAATGTAATAGGTGAAACCTCTAAGTCACATCGTCTCATGGTAGATCAGTTACAGGAAATCTAGCTCTAAAATACTGCAACTTTACCTCACAGAAAACTAAAAGCCAGCATAGGAACTGCACTGGATATCACTCTTAGATAAAAGGGTTCTAAAAGGGTTCTCCAACAAGAACAAGGGTTCTATATGGAACCTTGTTCATCCAAAAAAAGAGTTCTAAAACAGTTTTTTGTTGGTTGAAAATGTTCTACCTAGAACCACAAGCGGTTTTCTACACAGGGCCAAGCCAAATAGCCCTTTATGGTCCTAGGTGGATACATTTTTTCTAAGGCGGTTTCATTGAAATGATGATGATTGAAGTTCACCATTACTACCTCCCCTGATGATGACTGAAGTTCACCATTACTACCTCCCCTGATGATGACTGAAGTTCACCATTACTACCTCCCCTGATGATGACTGAAGTTCACCATTACTACCTCCCCCAGTGGGGGAGTCAGTGTAATACTACCTCCCCTGATGATGACTGAAGTTCACCATTACTACCGCCCCTGATGATGACTGAAGTTCACCATTACTACCTCCCCCAGTGGGGGAGTCAGTGTAATACTACCGCCCCTGATGATGACTGAAGTTCACCATTACTACCGCCCCTGATGATGACTGAAGTTCACCATTACTACCTCCCCCACTGGGGGAGTCAGTGTAATACTACCGCCCCTGATGATGACTGAAGTTCACCATTACTACCGCCCCTGATGATGACTGAAGTTCACCATTACTACCTCCCCTGATGATGACTGAAGTTCACCATTACTACCTCCCCTGATGATGACTGAAGTTCACCATTACTACCTCCCCTGATGATGACTGAAGTTCACCATTACTACCTCCCCCAGTGGGGGATGATGAATACTACCTCCCCTGATGATGACTGAAGTTCACCATTACTACCTCCCCTGAAGTGATGATGACTGAAGTTCACCATTACTACCTCCCCTGATGATGACTGAAGTTCACCATTACTACCTCCCCCAGTGGGGGAGTCAGTGTAATACTACCTCCCCTGATGATGACTGAAGTTCACCATTACTACCTCCCCTGATGATGACTGAAGTTCACCATTACTACCTCCCCTGATGATGACTGAAGTTCACCATTACTACCTCCCCTGATGATGACTGAAGTTCACCATTACTACCTCCCCCAGTGGGGGAGTCAGTGTAATACTACCGCCCCTGATGATGACTGAAGTTCACCATTACTACCTCCCCCAGTGGGGGAGTCAGTGTAATACTACCAACTAGCTCATGTAAAGTACATTTCTCCATCCAGTAAACTGAGTTATTACCCTTATGGGAAACAAAGCCATGTGCCACATATATAACATATGTATGCAAACAACTAGTAAACCAATCAATGTGCAGTCTGAGATAAAAGCACAAATTGTGGTCCTGTGTAAAAGCCCTGCACTTTTATGCCTTAATCAATTTATGGGTGTACTGGTCATTCTGTTAGAGCCAATAAACTGGTGGATTACCTTGAATTACAGCGCAGCCCATTGACCCTCTCTGTTTATGATGCCAGTTGTTCTTCAGTTTTAGGGTTCTTGACATTGGGACTGGTATACATTGGTCACAATGAACCAGGGAAACCAACCTATTCTGGGCATCTGTGTTCAAACTCTGTTCGTCTTAACTGGAAGCCCAAACAAGTTTGAAATCCCAGGACTGTAACAGTTTCTTGTGAAACACAACCATTCCTAAGAAATGCTGGACTGCTGTTTTACCAAGAAGCAGAGACTCAGGCATTCACAGTATGATAATATTTCAGTCAAATGGAGGTAGAGCTGTCAGAGAAAGGTGTCTCTCTCTCGTTCTCTCTCTCTTTACCTCTCCCTCTCCGTCACACTCCTCCCGGCCTCTCTGGTTCCACTACTGACAGGCTCAGTGAGCTGAGCACCGATCCCCCTCCTCCCTGTCTTCCTTCTCACCCCTCTCACCCCTCTCTCTCCCCTGTCTCTGCTGTTCCAGACCCAGTCAGGTTATTTCAGGACTAATTGGGAGATTGATGCTTCTCAGAAACCCTATCACCTCCACATGCCTTCACTTCCCTTTCATCCACTTCCTCTCAGAAAGACTGACAAGTAGACACATTGACGTCTGGCTGACTGAAATTGCACTTTGAGAGTTATTCAGTGTATGTAAAACCAAGGACATTACACAATATAACATATACATGAATCAAACCAACTATCCTAGCATTGACCAACTGAGAAAGAGAAATAAACAGTCATAAGGGAGGTTTTTGAAGAAAATAAATCCTGTCTTGGTATTATTTAAAATAAGCTTGTTATCCTGTCTGCCCCCCTCCTGCATCCCTTCCCACCACCTACCTGACACATTACCAGTCCTACAGAAAGTCTGAAAGGCAGAGAATAGCCCTGAATGGGCCAGGAGTACAAGGCTTCGCTCCCAGCTAATGTCACTATTTGATGGGAATGTCTGGAAAGACCCAGAGCCCAGGGCTGTGCCTCTATCGCGTCCCATCCAGGGCCACTCAAGAGGGGTATAGTCGTAACCCGAACCCTCCGTATCCCCTGACCACCCCTCTGTCCACAGCCTAGAAGAGACAAACAGGATAAGCAGCTGGAGGAGTGTGTGTGTGTATGTGTGTGTATGAGTGTGTGTGTGTGAGTGAGTAACTGGTTCACATCTTTCTCCAACCCCGGCTGCCTCCGCGGGCTATAAAAAACATTTATTTTGTTCAGGCAGATCCACGGACAGTCACAGAGAGAACAAAAGTCCCTCAGAGAAAGAAATTGGCTGGCCCAGGACCCCGGCGATCGCCACGGCTAGATGTCCAGTTGAAATTACCAATTAGTTTACCAATTGGCTGCAACAAATTCGATTGGTTCGTAATTAATTGTAGTTAGTGGCGCATAGAGCAGGACGGGTGGCGCCAACCCTTTGTCCTACTGACACACTATCCCACAGAGCCCTGCCCAGGGGAGGCAGCTAGCGGACATCAATACAGGCCCCTGCCTGCCTGCAGCTCCACACACAGCAGAACCCCTTCCTCACACACACACACACACTATCCCACAGAGCCCTGCCCAGGGGAGGCAGCTAGCGGACATCAATACAGGCCCCTGCCTGCCTGCAGCTCCACACACAGCAGAACCACTTCCTCACACAGACTCTGCGCCTGTACTCATACATACACACACACACACACACACACACACACACACACACACACACACACACACACACACACACACACACACACACACACACACACACACACACACACACACACACACACACACACACACACACACACACACACACGGCAGCGCTCAGCTGAGTTTGGAGAGAGAGGGAGAAACCTTAACCACCTGAGAATGTGCTGACGACAAACAGAGAGAACAGGAACCGTGACTTTCTCCCCATGGCCCCTTCCCCCTCTATGTGTGTGCGTGTGCATGTGTGCGTGTGTGCGTGTGTGTGGAGAGTGCAGCGGCCCAGTGCGGAGGTCACATGGCTCTGTGATACCTCCCACGCTGAAGGTCAGGTCTGGGAGGGGGGAGGAGGATGGAGGAGAGGGACGAATAAGAGGGAGGGGGAAGAGGGGGGAAAGAGGAGGGGGGACGAGAAGATGAGGAGGGGAAGGAGGTGGGAGGAGGAGGGACGTTAGGGGAGGAGGTGTGGAGGAGAGAGGAGGGAGAACCAGATTGATGAGGCTGATAAAAAAAATAGTCTGGGATTCAGTTTGTCTCCTTCACAATCACACAAACACCAAATGACTTAAATACCATACAAATGATCTTAGCCTCCCTTCTATTGAAAGTGATATCAAAGAAAGTGCCTAGGCTACTGCAATGGACTGAGGCTATGATAATAATGCAGCAGTTTCATAACAGTTTAAATGATGAAGTTTCCTTCCATTGTTGCTCCAGGGCCTAAACCTCTGGCAATCAAACAGCCATTGCACTCGATATAAAAGGGGACAGGTTGAGGTTAGAGGTACAGCTACAGTTACAGCAGAGTGCACCGCTCTCAGCCTGGTCCCCTGAGGGGTGTGTGTGTGTGTGTGTGTGTGTGTGTGTGTGTGTGTGTGTGTGTGTGTGTGTGTGTGTGTGTGTGTGTGTGTGTGTGTGTGTGTGTGTGTGTGTGTGTGTGTGTGTGTGTGTGTGTGTGTGTGTGTGTGTGTGTGTGTGTAACAGAGAGAGCTGCCCCAGCCCTGCTCACAGATGTGTGTCTGCGTGTGTGATTTATTTCACCAGAGAGGGGAGTGGTAATAAGGATTAAAGCTCCATGGTAAAGCCCCAAGTCAACTAGTGAGAGATGTCAGACAGCACCCAGCCGGATTAGACCTGGTTAACAGTGGCGAGGCCTATAGCGCTCTACACTCATCAGGTAATGGATGAGCCTGGTTCTATAGGCAGGCTGTGACAGTAAGATAGAACAATTGAAGCAGCACTGTATTGTGATGTGGAAGAGATCTTAAGCCAAGAGGCTATGTCTGCGTCCCAAATGGCACTCTATTCCCTATACATGTATAGTGCACTACTTTTGACCAGTACACTATGGGAAGTAGTGCGCTATATAGGAAATAGTATTTGGGACACACATATAGATGGATGATCTGTGATATTGTGTTGCTCATTGAGAATACTGATGAGATGGGAGAACTTCATCATGGGTCCCGTATCTGTACTACGTAGAAATGCATAATTATGGTGACCTCATCATAACTGACAAGCTAACAAATCTAACTTGCCATTTTCTGAAACTCAAGAAATTAATTGAACTAACTACTCTTGTGGTTTCAATAACCATTGTACTTGCCTACCATAGAAAACCAAGCAAAGGCAGTGACATGAAATTCTCTCAATTATACAAACTGTCAATCCAATCTCTTTCACGGTTAGACACAAATTATGCTAATGGTGTTATACCAGGACATGAGTTGGGAGCCTCTGGTACTTATAATGTATGAGCTGGTATAAATGGCCGCAGCAAATGCTTTAATAATACTAATTAGGCTTTTCATCGCTTGGTTACAGAGGTTTGGCTGTTATTCAAATAAATTCATATATCAACTGTCTCATCCCAAACCTCACTTCTAGACAGATAGATAGATCATTGGAGATCATAGTGAATTCAATTCATCTTCACACTCATATAACCACTGGTGTACCTGAAACCAACAAGTAAACACAATCTTACTATATCTCTTGGACCAAGATCAATGACCAGTATGTTTCTATAGCAATCAAACATCGTATAAACCAATATATTTGATGATGTCCCAAAACTATTAGAATGATGTCAAAATATCGCCACGTTGCCAAATATACTGAAAGGTGCATGTGAAACTGTGGGTGTACTCAGCCAGATAGTGTTTGTGTTGTGTGTTGAAGCCCATGCAGAATTGATGAAACCATGTGGGTATCGTTGGCAGCAGGGCTGAATCAGAGCGCTGTGCCCGGCTGCACGCAGTACTCCCCGCTTCCCCTCAGGCTGATTCCACCATTTATCAGACTGCTGCATTAGCTCCAGGCACTCGGCTGGGATGCGTGCGCGTGTGTGTGTGTGTGTGTGTGTGTGTGTGTGTGTGTGTGTGTGTGTGTGTGTGTGTGTGTGTGTACTCTCTCACAGCGGGGGCCATTAGGAAAGGTGGCCAGGGTGATGTCTGAGACGCTGCCCCAACATGCTGGAAGGCGAAGGACAGGTGGACAGGGTGATGTCTGAGACGCTGCCCCAACATGCTGGAAGGCGAAGGACAGGTGGACAGGGTGATGTCTGAGACGCTGCCCCAACATGCTGGAGGGCGAATGACAGGTGGCCAGGGTGATGTCTGAGACGCTGCCCCAACATGCTGGAGGGCGAAGGACAGGTGGCCAGGGTGATGTCTGAGACGCTGCCCCATCATGCTGGAAGGCAAGGACAGGTGGCCAGAGTGATGTCTGAGACGCTGCCCCAACATGCTGGAGGGCGAATGACAGGTGACCAGGGTGATGTCTGAGACGCTGCCCCAACATGCTGGAGGGCAAGGACAGGTGACCAGGGTGATGTCTGAGACGCTGCCCCAACATGCTGGAGGGCGAAGGACAGGTGGCCAGGGTGATGTCTGAGACGCTGCCCCAACATGCTGGAGGGCGAAGGACAGGTGGCCAGAGTGATGTCTGAGACGCTGCCCCAACATGCTGGAGGGCAAAGGACAGGTGACCAGGGTGATGTCTGAGACGCTGCCCCAACATGCTGGAGGGCGAAGGACAGGTGGCCAGAGTGATGTCTGAGACGCTGCCCCAACATGCTGGAGGGCGAAGGACAGGTGGCCAGGGTGATGTCTGAGACGCTGCCCCAACATGCTGGAGGGCGAATGACAGGTGGCCAGCGTGATGTCTGAGACGCTGCCCCAACATGCTGGAGGGCGAAGGACAGGTGGCCAGGGTGATGTCTGAGACGCTGCCCCAACATGCTGGAGGGCGAATGACAGGTGGCCAGGGTGATGTCTGAGACGCTGCCCCAACATGCTGGAGGGCGAAGGACAGGTGGCCAGGGTGATGTCTGAGACGCTGCCCCAACATGCTGGAGGGCGAATGACAGGTGGCCAGGGTGATGTCTGAGACGCTACCCCAACATGCTGGAGGGCGAAGGACAGGTGGGGGGGGAAGGAATGACGAGAAAGGATGTTTGGGTGAAGTGAGAGAAGAAGAGAGAGAGAGAAAGAAAGAGGACACAGAGAGAGAGAGAGAGAGAGAGAGAGAGAGAGACAGACAGACAGACAGACAGACAGACAGACAGACAGACAGACAGACAGACAGACAGACAGACAGACAGACAGACAGACAGACAGACAGAATGAGATAGATATATATAGATATATAGAGAGAGACAAACCAATAGGGCATCCTATTCCAGCAGCTGCTCCTCTTACACGGCCTGGCCTGCTCTCTTTGTATCTGTGTGTCTGCAGTCTAACCACAAGCCTCCTCCCTGCAGCGCTGAGCTGATGATCTGACCGCAGAGCAGTCAACAGAGCCACGCTGCCACGGCCATTATCCTGCACGACACACCACAGCACAGCGCTGCCAGGCCGGTCGATAATCATGCACACCACTGCATAGCACAAAACCACTGATACCTATCACTGCATAGCACAAAACCACTGATACCTATCACTGCATAGCACAACACACACCACTGCGATGGGGATACCTACCTCCGTCTGGCCTGCCTGAGCCTACTGCATAAACAAAGTGTGTAAGGAGCTACACTGCCATTGCTATGTCAGGTCTGCTACTTCAAGACTGCTATGCCAGGTCTGCTATGTCAGGTCTACTACTTCAAGGCTGCTATGCCAGGTCTACTATGCCAGGTCTGGTATGCCAGGTCTGCTATGTCAGGGCTGCTACGCCAGGTCTGCTATGTCAGGTCTGCTATTTCATGGCTGTTATGCCAGGTCTGCTATGTCAGGTCTGCTATTTCAGGGCTGTTATGCCAGGTCTGCTATGTCAGGTCTGCTATTTCAGGTCTGCTATAGTATGCCAGGTCTGCTATTTCAAGTCTGCTATGTCAGGTATAGACCTAAATGCAAGATCTGCTACAGTATGCTAGGTCTGCTATGTCAGGTCTGCTATGTCAGGTCTGCAATGCCAGGTCTGCTACAGTATGCCAGGTCTGCTATTTCAGGTCTGCTATGTCAGGTCTGCAATGCCAGGTCTGCTATAGTATGCCAGGTCTGCTATTTCAGGTCTGCTATGTCAGGTCTACAATGCAAGATCTGCTACAGTATGCCAGGTCTGCTATGTCAGGTCTGCTATGTCAGGTCTGCAATGCCAGGTCTGCTACAGTATGCCAGGTCTGCTATTTCAGGTCTGCTATGTCAGGTCTGCTATGTCAGGTTTACAATGCCATGTCTGCTATTTCAGGGCTGCTATGCCAGGTCTGCTATGCCAGGTCTTCTATGTCAGGCCTTCTATGTCAGGGCTGCTATGCCAGGTCTCCTATGTCAGGTCTGCTCTGTCAGGTCTGCTATGCAAGGTATGCTATGTCATGTCTGCTATGTCAGGTCTGCTATGTTAGGTCTGCTATGTTAGGTCTGCTATGCCAGGTATGCTATGTCATGTCTGCTATGTTAGGTCTGCTATGTCATGTCTGCTATGTCAGGTCTGCTATTATAGGTCTGCTATGTTAAGTCTGCTATGCCAGGTATGCTGTGTCATGTCTGCTATGCCAGAGATGACTGATGTACATGCTTGTCTGAGTGACTATAATGCATATCAAATATTTCCATACTAATTCTCATGAAGAGTTTATACATTGTAATGAAGAGCTTATAGCCACAATTTCATTGTTGAAGAATGTTCAATGGGCATTAGATATAGGTTAACACGCTTTAATGCACCACACATTTACAACAATGTTTTAGACTTCACTTCGTATATTTAAAAAATGCAAATGCAGAATGTGAATTCCTCGCGGCAGGGTAGCCTAGTGGTTAGAGTGTTGGACTAGTAACCGGAAGGTTGCAAGTTCAAATCCCCGAGCTGACAAGGTACAAATCTGTCGTTCTGCCCCTGAACAGGCAGTTAACCCACTGTTCCTAGGCCGTCATTGAAAATAAGAATTTGTTCTTAACTGACTTGCCTAGTAAAATAAAAATAAATAAAAATGAGTGTAACAGTTCCAGTGGAAACCCAGAGCCACACTACTACAGCACTGCTGGTCTGTCAGCAGGTCTACCCAGCACTGAGAAATAGAAACACCCACAGCAATGCATGTGAGAGACTAGGGTCAAACCCGGCCAAGGTAGACAGAGTAGAAGCCTCTGCCCAGCGTTCATCACATATACAGTATGTGGCTGAGTCAAACACTGATGACCCATAGCATTGATATGAATGGCTGTGTTAAGTTTTATCAGGGTAATAAAACTGGTGATGTAGTGAGCTTAGCCCAAATGGCACCCTATTCCCTATAATGTGCACTAAGTTTGACCTGGGCCCTGATCAAAAGTAGAACACTTTATTGGGAATAGGGTGCAATGTGAAGAAAAAATGTATACTCTGCACAGCTCTGAGGTATGATCTGCATACGATCAAAGACAGCCTGTCACATATAAATTACTGAGGCTGGCTGGGGAACTCTGTTAAACTACTGAGGATGGCTGGGGAACTCTGTTAAACTACTGAGGCTGGCTGGGGAACTCTGTTAAACTACTGAGGCTGGCTGGGGAACTCTGTTAAACTACTGAGGCTGAATGGGGAACTCTGTTAAACTACTGAGGCTGGCTGGGGAACTCTGTTAAACTACTGAGGCTGGCTGGGGAACTCTGTTAAACTACTGAGGCTGGCTGGGGAACTCTGTTAAACTACTGAGGCTGGCTGGGGAACTCTGTTAAACTACTGAGGCTGGCTGGGGAACTCTGTTAAACTACTGAGGCTGAATGGGGAACTCTGTTAAACTACTGAGGCTGGCTGGGGAACTCTGTTAAACTACTGAGGCTGGCTGGGGAACTCTGTTAAACTACTGAGGCTGGCTGGGGAACTCTGTTAAACTACTGAGGCTGGCTGGGGAACTCTGTTAAACTACTGAGGCTGGCTGGGGAACTCTGCTAAACTACTGAGGCTGGCTGGGGAACTCTGTTAAACTACTGAGGCTGGCTGGGGAACTCTGTTAAACTACTGAGGCTGGCTGGGGAACTCTGTTAAACTACTGAGGCTGGCTGGGGAACTCTGTTAAACTACTGAGGCTGGCTGGGGAACTCTGTTAAACTACTGAGGCTGGCTGGGGAACTCTGTTAAACTACTGAGACTGGCTGGGGAACTCTGTTAAACTACTGAGGCTGGCTGGGGAACTCTGTTAAACTACTGAGGCTGGCTGGGGAACTCTGTTAAACTACTGAGGCTGGCTGGGGAACTCTGTTAAACTACTGAGGCTGGGGAACTGGGGAACTCTGTTAAACTACTGAGGCTGGCTGGGGAACTCTGTTAAACTACTGAGGCTGGCTGGGGAACTACTGAGGCTGGCTGGGGAAAAACTACTGAGGCTGGCTGGGGAACTCTGTTAAACTACTGAGGCTGGCTGGGGAACTCTGTTAAACTACTGAGGCTGGCTGGGGAACTCTGTTAAACTACTGAGGCTGGCTGGGGAACTCTGTTAAACTACTGAGGCTGGCTGGGGAACTCTGTTAAACTACTGAGGCTGGCTGGGGAACTCTGTTAAACTACTGAGGCTGGCTGGGGAACTCTGTTAAACTACTGAGGCTGGCTGGGGAACTCTGTTAAACTACTGAGGCTGGCTGGGGAACTCTGTTAAACTACTGAGGCTGGCTGGGGAACTACTGTTAAAAACTACTGAGGCTGAATGGGGAACTCTGTTAAACTACTGAGGCTGGCTGGGGAACTCTGTTAAACTACTGAGGCTGGCTGGGGAACTCTGTTAAACTACTGAGGCTGGCTGGGGAACTCTGTTAAACTACTGAGGCTGGCTGGGGAACTCTGTTAAACTACTGAGGCTGGCTGGGGAACTCTGTTAAACTACTGAGGCTGGCTGGGGAACTACTGAGGCTGGCTGGGGAACTCTGTTAAACTACTGAGGCTGGCTGGGGAACTCTGTTAAACTACTGAGGCTGGCTGGGGAACTCTGTTAAACTACTGAGGCTGGCTGGGGAACTCTGTTAAACTACTGAGGCTGGCTGGGGAACTCTGTTAAACTACTGAGGCTGGCTGGGGAACTCTGTTAAACTACTGAGGATGGCTGGGGAACTCTGCTAAACTACTGAGGCTGGCTGGGGAACTCTGTTAAACTACTGAGGCTGAATGGGGAACTCTGTTAAACTACTGAGGCTGGCTGGGGAACTCTGTTAAACTACTGAGGCTGGCTGGGGAACTCTGTTAAACTACTGAGGCTGGCTGGGGAACTCTGTTAAACTACTGAGGCTGGCTGGGGAACTCTGTTAAACTACTGAGGCTGGCTGGGGAACTCTGTTAAACTACTGAGGCTGGCTGGGGAACTCTGCTAAACTACTGAGGCTGGCTGGGGAACTCTGCTAAACTACTGAGGCTGGCTGTGGAACTCTGTTAAACTACTGAGGCTGGCTGGGGAACTCTGTTAAACTACTGAGGCTGGCTGGGGTTAAACTACTGAGGCTGGCTGGGGAACTCTGTTAAACTACTGAGGCTGGCTGGGGAACTCTGCTAAACTACTGAGGCTGGCTGGGGAACTCTGCTAAACTACTGAGGCTGGCTGGGGAACTCTGAGTCACAGAGACAGAGCAAGTCACGGTGGGGAGATCCTTCCTCCCTGTTTATATACGCATGCATGCAGCATGCAGACACGGAAACACACACGTACGCACACA
The DNA here is from genome assembly GCF_036934945.1 of Oncorhynchus masou masou. Lineage (NCBI taxonomy): Eukaryota > Metazoa > Chordata > Actinopteri > Salmoniformes > Salmonidae > Oncorhynchus > Oncorhynchus masou. The sequence goes on along the minus strand of NC_088213.1, from coordinate 21,632,888 downwards.
CACAATGGCACCTTTAGACAGTCTGTCCCTCACCTTTCAGCTACACACAGTGAGTGTTTACCCTCTGTCATCAATCGCTGGTCTGTGCAGGATGACCAGGGCAATGGCCAGTGATAATTCTCTCACCAGGAGCCGTCACAGCGTTGTGATACTAACCAGAAAACAAAAGGAATGTCAGAGGAAACGTTAAGAAAAGGAAAAGTCAGCCCCACCTGCTGGTGGAAATATGTAATTGCGTCGTATTATTAAAAATGTATTCGACAGAAATCCTTAGAAGTAGCGCTATAGTAGAGAAGCCAGAAATGTTTCAGCGGACTGTATTTCATCTAAGATTTGATGCTGTCATTCTGGGGTATTGCCTCAGATAACAGCCACTGTAATTGTCTAAATAATGGATGTGATCACTGAAAGAGAAGAAAGAAGCAACAACATCTTCATGTTAGTATGTCTGGTCAGCTCTCTGTGTGGGCTCTGAGGTGTGTAACATGTTAGTATGTCTGGTCAGCTCTCTGTGTGGGCTCTGAGGTGTGTAACATGTTAGTATGTCTGGTCAGCTCTCTGTGTGGGCTCTGAGGTGTGTAACATGTTAGTATGTCTGGTCAGCTCTCTGTGTGGGCTCTGAGGTGTGTAACATGTTAGTATGTCTGGTCAGCTCTCTGTGTGGGCTCTGAGGTTGTAACATGTTAGTGTATCTGGTCAGCTCTCTGTGTGGGCTGTGAGGTGTGTAACATGTTAGTGCATCTGGTCAGCTCTCTGTGTGGGCTCTGAGGTGTGTAACATGTTAGTGCATCTGGTCAGCTCTCTGTGTGGGCTCTGAGGTGTGTAACATGTTAGTATGTCTGGTCAGCTCTCTGTGTGGGCTCTGAGGGTGTAACATTGTTATTGTATCTTGTCTGCTCTCTGTGTGGGCTGTCAGGTGTGTAACATGTTAGTGTATCTGGTCAGCTCTCTGTGTGGGCTGTGGGGTGTGTAACATGTTAGTGCATCTGATCAGCTCTCTGTGTGGGCTGTGAGGTGTGTAACATGTTAGTGCATCTGGTCAGCTCTCTGTGTGGGCTCTGAGGTGTGTAACATGTTAGTGCATCTGGTCAGCTCTCTGTGTGGGCTCTGAGGTGTGTAACATGTTAGTGTATCTGGTCAGCTCTCTGTGTGGGCTGTGAGGTGAGTAACATGTTAGTGTATCTGGTCAGCTCTCTGTGTGGGCTCTGAGGTTGTAACATGTTAGTGTATCTGGTCAGCTCTCTGTGTGAGGTGTGTAACATGTTAGTGTATCTGGTCAGCTCTCTGTGTGGGCTGTGAGGTGTGTAACATGTTAGTGTATCTGGTCAGCTCTCTGTGTGGGCTGTGAGGTGTGTAACATGTTAGTATGTCTGGTCAGCTCTCTGTGTGGGCTCTGAGGTTGTAACATGTTAGTGTATCTGGTCAGCTCTCTGTGTGGGCTGTGAGGTGTGTAACATGTTAGTGCATCTGGTCAGCTCTCTGTGTGGGCTCTGAGGTGTGTAACATGTTAGTGTATCTGGTCAGCTCTCTGTGTGGGCTCTGAGGTGTGTAACATGTTAGTATGTCTGGTCAGCTCTCTGTGTGGGCTGTGAGGTGTGTAACATGTTAGTATGTCTGGTCAGCTCTCTGTGTGGGCTCTGAGGTGTGTAACATGTTAGTATGTCTGGTCAGCTCTCTGTGTGGGCTGTGAGGTGTGTAACATGTTAGTATGTCTGGTCAGCTCTCTGTGTGGGCTGTGAGGTGTGTAACATGTTAGTGCATCTGGTCAGCTCTCTGTGTGGGCTGTGAGGTGTGTAACATGTTAGTATGTCTGGTCAGCTCTCTGTGTGGGCTGTGAGGTGTGTAACATGTTAGTATGTCTGGTCAGCTCTCTGTGTGGGCTGTGAGGTGTGTAACATGTTAGTATGTCTGGTCAGCTCTCTGTGTGGGCTGTGAGGTTGTAACATGTTAGTATGTCTGGTCAGCTCTCTGTGTGGGCTGTGAGGTGTGTAACATGTTAGTATGTCTGGTCAGCTCTCTGTGTGGGCTGTGAGGTGTGTAACATGTTAGTATGTCTGGTCAGCTCTCTGTGTGGGCTGTGAGGTGTGTAACCAAGTAGAATCCCTGTCCTCTGTCAAATGGATGAACCCACTTTGCAAATTAGCAGCCTTGCCCCTATCTCTCTGGACACGCACACAACACACACACACACACACACACACACACACACACACACACACACACACACACACACACACACACACAGCGGCTGGGATGGCAAAAGGCCAGGCTTGAGAGCCTCACAATGAGGGAGAGGGAGGAGAAATAAAGTGGGATGTGTAGGAGGGCAAGGCAGTATGGAGAGCCCTGGGTGCAGATGTAGAGGACAGGGGTCCCCAAGGAGGGACCAGCCGTGGGGCAAATTAGACCAAACCAGCATCCAGTCGGTCAGTGGGACCCAGGCAGGGGGCAGGTTCTGCCCCTGGCATGCACCCTCTCATTGGGGTCACCTAGCAGCCTGCTACACCCCCTCTAGTTCTTCTGAACATCTATTTATCCCCTTTCAGGAGAACTCAACTATCCTTTATAGGACCAGACCACAGGATGTTGAAAACAACAACTAAAGGATCCAAAATGTTGTAGCCATGGGTTACCAGACTGTGACATCAGGGCTGATCAAATATTTAACAGAAAATCGACATCAATATACAACTCTGTGTGTGTGATTAACAGAAAATCGACATCAACATACAACTATCTCTGTGTGTGTGTGTGTGTGTGTGTGTGTGTGTGTGTGTGTGTGTGTGTGTGTGTGTGTGTGTGTGTGTGTGTGTGTGTGTGTGTGTGTGTGTGTGTGTGTGTGTGTGTGTGTGTGTGTGTGTGTGTGTGTGAAAGAGGGAGGAAGAGAGCTTCCCCGGCCCTGCTGCACAGACCCCAGTAGCCATAGGGAACACAACAGGGAGTAATGGACGAGGAGGATCAGATTGATTAAGTGATTTTAGGACTGATACGGCAGATTAACCTGCTACTTAATGTTTCATTTGAAGGCAGATTTAGATCAAATGTGAGAAAGCCAAAGGCCTTCAGCTTGCTTTGTCATTGGCTTCAATGTCTTGGGTCCTGGGTTATAATCAGCATCCAAAATGGCACCATATTCCCTACAAAGTGCACTACTTTTGACGAGAGCCCAGGGCCTTGGTTAAAAGCAGTGCACTATGTAGGGAATAGGGTGCCATGTGGGACGGTCCCCAGCTGTTGGTTTTATGAACTGTATTATTATGACAGCGGATCATCTCACTAACAACTACAGGCCCCTGCACTGCTGCCTACACATCATTAGCCATCCATCTGTCAGGATACTAACAGGTCTGCACTAACGTGGCCAATCAATGCTCACTTCACTGCATTCCTATTCACCAGAGTCAGAGAAGGGGATACACAGCGCACGTACGCACACATGCACACACACACACACACACACAACACTCTGCAGACATGTACCCAGGGCATCGGAGGGGTGGTAGAGATAAAGGGCTGGTGCCAATAGTCAATTGGGGATTACAGAGGATGGAGGGATGGAGGGAAGGAGGGATGGAGGGAAGGAGGGATGGAGAACGTGTGAAAGCAGTGAAGTACTCACACTACCCCAGAGGCACAGAGCCTCACACACGCAAGCAAGCACTCAGGCAGGCAAACACACTCAGGTCAAGTCACAGGAATATATGCATGTCCAGTTGCACAGCACACACACCTACATACTGTATACCAATACACACATTCTGAATGGACATGACAATATGGACCTGGAAATGAAAATAGTGGAAAATAACTTCACAAGTAGAAACGGCTGAAAACTCCATACAGTCATTGGAAAAACTCTATGGCGGTAGGGACAATGGACTGTGGTGAATGATCTGCCTCCCTGTGTAACCCTATCTGAGGAGGCTGAGGAGGGGGAATACAACAGTGGTTGGTTAATGGGAAGGTCATTTAGAGAGAATCCCCCAGGTAGGAGGCTTGTCCTGGCCCTCCTGGCCCTGACACGGCTCGTTTGTCACAGTTCAATAACTGCCACTCCAGGGAGCCCCTGTGTGGAGGCTGTGTGTGTCTGTGGACCCATTGGCCTGGGTAGGACATGACTACACAGCTGATTTCTAGTGCTGCCTGGCCCTCCATTAGAGCCCTCACACGGGGTCCCACACGCAGATAGACCTGCTCACACGGACCCTGAGCTGCAGGAATCAGTAGCCATAGCTAATAGGTTGGATAAATGTCAATTCCCCAATTCATGCTGACTGGAAGGATTAAAAACTTTTGAGGATGATTTACACTGTTAGAAAATAAAGCGTTCCAAAAGTTGCCTTCGGCTGTCCCCATGGGAGAACCCTTTTTGGTTCCAGGTAGAACCCTATTGGGTTCCATGTAGAACCATCTGTATAAAGGGTTCTACTTGTAAGCAAAAAAGGATCCTTCAAAGGGTTCTCCTATGGCAGGGGTGGGCAAACTTTTTGGCTCGAGGGCCACATCGGGATATTGAAATTCAACGGAGGGCCGCATTTTTTGGGGGACCAATTGTTTGTTAAATCAATTGGCCCAGCATCGTCCTGGTTAGGAGAGGGTTTGGCAGGCCGAGATTTCCTTGTCCCATCGCACACTAGCGACTCCTGTGGCGAGCCAGGCGCACGCACGCTGACACGGTCGCCAGGTGTAGTGTTTCTTCTGACACATTGGGTGCAGCTGGCTTCTGGGTTGAGCGAGCAGTGTGTCAAGAAGCAGTGTGGCTTGGTTGGGTCGTGTATCGGAGGACGCACGGCTCTCGACCTTCGCCTCGCCCAAGTCCGTACAGGAGTTGCAGCGATGGGACAAGACTGTAACTACCAATTGGATACCATGAAATTGGGGATAAAAAATGTTTACAAATGTCTCAAGGGCCGGATACTTTGCCCCCCCTTGTCCTATGGGGACAGCCGAATAACCCTTTAGGGTTCTAGATAGCACCTTTTTTTCGAAGAGTGTAGAGAAGTAGCAAAGCTCCATCACTACAATCCTTGGGATTATTTAGGGTCCGATGGCATTATTGGTAATAAATGAGTTGATGACAAACAATACAGAGTAGTTGAAAATGTTAACTTGCAAGTCCAATACCTCAGGCCTATCGTTCTGTCAGACAGAGTGCTATAATTCTAGTGCTGAACTGTCTGTATTGATGGGAATGCCCTCTGTAACCTGTCTCTCTCTCTGGGTAGATAACAGTAACTAGGTGATTCCCCTGCTAAGAGAGAGAGAGAGAACCTTTGGATTTTCACACATCTTATTGATCAGGAGGACAGTGAGAGACTGAGACACCACACAGCCATCCTTTCTCACTCTGAAAATCAATAGGCCTTCATGTGTTTGTTCATTCATGTGTTATCATGTCCTCAGTCACACATGCCCAGGGCACAATTTGGACATAAAACTGAGATTTAGGTTTTGGGTCGATTTTCTGTCTAGTGGGATTTGGTGGACCTATACAGTATTTTATTGTCGGTTAATGCTTTAGTGCCATGAGGAGAGCAGAAAAGGTCTGTGTCTCCCTCTTGTGGTCATATTGTGAAACAATTTATTGTAGCCCTAATCTGAATAAAGTATGTTTATTTGCACTCACTTCGAAATTAGAAAAACAATACTCCATATTCCAGTGTATAAATGCAACAAAAAACAGTTACCTTAATGTGATACTTAGGCCTATACCCATGGGCAAGTGGCGGCACTGAGAACAGTGCCAAGGACAAATGCACCAAACGTACAAACGCCTTACTATATCCAGTCTTTTTAAAAAGTTTTTTAATTTTTAATTTTACCCCTTTTTCTCCCCAATTTCGTGTCCAGACCATGGGATGTCCATTCTGAAGGATGACGCAGTCATGTTGTCATAGGTACGAGCGTAGGCTAAACCTATTCAGCAAGTTGTTGAAAAAAAATACACATCAGATGAATAGAAAATAAATATCGACGCTCTCAATTCTTGGATCGAACCTCGACATCATTCTGCCTCTTGATTTACCTCCTTTCCCGTTGATGGCATTTTACCTGCATGGCCCTTTTCAAGAACTTGAATATTTAACCACAACATGTAGGCCTAATGTTTAGTTGTGCTGCTACGTTGTTTCAACTTTCAAGGTGATGGTTTATTATGTATCTCCCTGAGTGAACCACTAGAGGTCGGTATTTGTTAGCTGTTAAAGTTCAGTTCGTGGTCTGATGTTCACAGGTGGATATGATGGCTTTTACAAGCAGCAGTTAATTGGAAAGCACTTACTGTGTAGGCATGTCAAACATATTATTAAACATACATTTAAAAAACTATATTTATTATTTATAATACATTTGAATGTATTTTCTACCCTTTATTTAACTTAGGCAAGTAATTTAATTTAGAACAAATTATTATTTACAATGACGGTCTACCCCGTCCCTTCCCGGACGGCGCTGGGCCAATTGTGCGCCGCCCTATGGGAATCCGATCACGGTCAGATGTGATACACCCTGGATATAATCAAACCCATGGCTATTCTTCATGAACAAGGGCGCAATCAGTGCCCAACATAGTCTGTGAATCCGTTTTAGGTCTGAAATTCTATATGATCTATTATTCAAATAATAATCAAAACTGTAGTTATCTACATATCTCAGCAAGAGGCTGAGTCTGTGGATAGTGACATCACAGGGTACTTCTTCCTCATTCAAGCCCAATGCAAAGTTCAACAGTGATATTGCAGTTATAACAGCTGAGGTATTCTGGAGTTGTCCTTCATATATATCTACATATATATATATATATATATATATATATATTTTTTTTTTATCTCAGTAAGGAATCTGTTAAACTTAAGTGGTTTATGTTTTTTTGTAAACGTTGATAAAGAGGATATTAACATTCAACTTTGAGGAAGTGCATGTATAACACAGAATGACTCCCTTGCTGTATAAAGATGCCTTTTGGGTAAGTTCCCTCAGTCTACTACCATTGTCTCTTGATGTCCTGCGTTGGTGTGTGTAACTAGATATAACTAGATAGTCTACTGATAACTCATTTAAAATCTATCTATCCAGAAATATTAGTATTTTGTTCATTCTCAACCATTTACAGACTTGAAAGTGTAGTGAGCCTTTTAAAGCAAACAGCATTAGGTTTCTAAAATGTGACAATTGTCTGACAGAATATGATGTCCACAGTAATAACATGCCAATGAAATTTGGAACTGAACTGAGTGCTGTGGGAAAGCTGGAAAGGTCTGGGTTCAACTCTTACTGCTAACCCCTTAGATATGCACTGTATGATATGCACTGTAGGATAGGCACTGTAGGATAGGCACTGTATGATATGCACTGTAGGATAGGCACTGTAGGATATGCACTGTATGATATGCACTGTAGGATAGGCACTGTAGGATAGGCACTGTATGATATGCACTGTAGGATAGGCACTGTAGGATAGGCACTGTAGGATAGGCACTGTAGGATAGGCACTGTAGGATATGCACTGTAGGATAGGCACTGTAGGATAGGCACTGTAGGATAGGCACTGTAGGATAGGCACTGTAGGATATGCATAGGGATACACTGTAGGATAGGCACTGTAGGATATGCACTGTAGGATATGCACTGTAGGATATGCACTGTAGGATAGGCACTGTAGGATAGGCACTGTAGGATAGGCACTGTAGGATAGGCACTGTAGGATATGCACTGTAGGATAGGCACTGTAGGATAGGATATGCACTGTAGGATATGCACTGTAGGATAGGTACTGTAGGATAGGCACTGTAGGATAGGCACTGTAGGATAGGCACTGTAGGATAGGTACTGTAGGATAGATATGCACTGTAGGATAGATAGGATAGGCACTGTAGGATAGGCACTGTAGGATAGGCACTGTAGGATAGGTACTGTAGGATAGGCACTGTAGGATAGGCACTGTAAGATAGGCACTGTAGGATAGGTACTGTAGGATAGGCACTGTAGGATAGGTACTGTAAGACAGGCACTGTAGGATAGGCACTGTAGGATAGGCACTGTAAGATAGGCACTGTAGGATAGGCACTGTTGGATATGCACTGTAGGATAGGTACTGTAGGATAGGCACTGTAGGATAGGCACTGTTGGATATGCACTGTAGGATAGGTACTGTAGGATAGGCACTGTAGGATAGGCACTGTTGGATATGCACTGTAGAATAGGTACTGTAGGATAGGCACTGTAGGATAGGCACTGTAGGATAGGCACTGTAGGATAGGCACTGTTGGATATGCACTGTAGGATAGGCACTGTAAGATAGGCACTGTAGGATAGGCACTGTAGGATAGGCACTGTAGGATAGGCACTGTTGGATATGCACTGTAGGATAGGTACTGTAGGATAGGCACTGTAGGATAGGCACTGTTGGATATGCACTGTAGAATAGGTACTGTAGGATAGGCACTGTAGGATAGGCACTGTAGGATAGGCACTGTAGGATAGGCACTGTTGGATATGCACTGTAGGATAGGCACTGTAAGATAGGCACTGTAGGATAGGCACTGTATGATAGGCACTGTAGGATAGGCACTGTAGGATAGGCACTGTGCTTTCACTACAATTTCCACATCTGTTATATTCTGTTTAACTTGTGATGTATCATAGTATTTTTGCACGGATGTTCCCTGAGGCGTTGGTTGCTATGGCTCCCTTCCTGCTCACGGTGGTTACGAATTTAGCCCTCTCATTGTCCAGATAGATTTGCATCCAAGGCAACAGTTGATAATCTACCTGTCATCTTCAGACATGAAAGAGAACATATTAAATGGGTTTCTATTATGCTGTCTGCAACTAAAAGTTGTTCAAAGTGAATATTCTATGGTCCTCTGGACAGTCCTCTGATTATATTGTCTGTTTGTAAGTACTGTAACAAGTTTTTATGACGCAATGCACATTTCAGTGAAACGTAATCCCTAAACAAGTTCCAACTTCTGTGGAATCTAACTGTTCAGTATGTGCCAATAAATGCAGAGACAAACCACTGGGCAGTTTGAGTCAAACGTTTATTTTGTAACTATGGTTGTGTAACTGGATTACAACACCTCTCTTTCTCTCTCTGTAGGGAGTTGATTTCACTAATCATCAGGGCTATGAGGTTCTGATTCAGAGACTATGTGATGGCAGGCGGATGTGCAAAGATGTGGAGGAACTGCTGAAGATGAGGTAGGGTTTCTCTGACGTCATTAAAACTTCATACAAAATGCACGCAGGGATGGTCAGCAGTGATTGCACACCGAATTGGAATGTTCATACAACTCAAAGATTGGTCTACACAAAAAACGTCCTTTGAAGTCTGCCTGTTTGTCTGTCTACAGGGCCATGGCAGAAGAGAGGTATGGGAAGGATCTGGTGACAATAGCACGTAAAGCTGGGGGGCAGACAGAGATCAGGTAAATGGCTGGTTACGTACATATATAGAGATGATATGTTTGGACCATAATACCTACTATGCACAAGTTAGCCAAAATGCTATCATAACAGATACAAATAACATTGGTGGGGACGTTGGCCGAAATGGAATGTAATGTTTGTTTGTTTTTAAAAAAATAATTTGCCATAACCTGGCGTGGCGCGCCTGCTACTTGCTGATATGCCACAACCACTTCACAGGCAATATAATAGGTAGTCAATCGAATAATTGTGGTATTTTTAGAACATAATAATGATCAAGTCAGGGTTCAGTAGTGGCACACAATGCCATTGAGTCACACATTCTAGCCCTCGTGGAATAATTTCCAACAGAGAGAGAGAGAAAATGTGTGTGTGTGCATCCTCAATCCAGTTTCCTGTTCACACAGTTCATCTTTACACCATTGCTAATTAGCCAGTCATGTGACATGGTAAAGTTGGATGAAGAGAAGAGACCAGACAAGGAATGAGTGGTTAAGGATAAACATAATTTACTGAGAAACAGTAGCCGCAGGATCACAGTACACTTGAAACAACAAACACTAAGTCTTGAAAACTCACTCAGGAAACAAATGCACACAGTAAACAATTCAAGCTTCTGCAAAGGACAACAGAAAACACACCTTTTAACAGGGAAATCATTATCGCCTTGGGTCAGGTTCTCGTGTCTGGGCTTGTCGGACCGTGGTCTCAATACTCCATATCACAGAGTCCACAATGCGGGAGCTGGGGATGTTGGGCTCGGAGTCCCTCTCCTCGTTAGAGGCATCGTGTTGGTGGGACAGGGCGTCTGCTTTCTGATCCTTGGATCCCGGGCGATAGGCTAGTGTGAAATCAAACCTGTTAAAAAAACAGAGCCCACCTAGCCTGGCAAGCGTTCAACCTCTTGGCTTCTTGAATGGAGACCAAGTTCCTAAGGGCCACTTAACTGCCAAGAGCTCACAGTTGCCTACATCGTAGTTTCGTTCCGCTGGCGAGAACCACTTGGAGAGAAAGGCGCGTGGGTGCAGTTTCTTGTCCTCTTCATTCTGCTGTGAAAGGACCACCCTGCTCCTGTGTCCGAGGCGTCCACCTCTACTACAAAGAGTAGGATCAGGATGAACGAGGATGGGTCCAGAGGTGATACATCCCTTAAGCTCTATGAATGCTCTGTCAACCTCAGGAGTCTAGCAAAAACGGGTCTGGGACTTTAAAAAAACATGTAACCTTTATTTAACTAGGCAAGTCAGTTAAGAACAAATTCTTATTTACACTGACGGCCTACCCCGGCCAAACCCGGACGACGCTGGGCAAATTGACATGCGGGTTAGGCCCGAGAGAGGCGCTGCCACTGCACCAAAGTTGTGTATAAAACACCTGTAAAAATAGCTTCACCCGAGGAACCGCTGGACCTGCTTGAGTGAGGTGGGACGGGGACAGTGGGCGACCGCCTCAACCTTTTTGGGGTCCATTTGGATGCCTGTGGTAGACATAATGTGACCCAGGAAGGAAACCTGGGATACGTGGAACTCACACTTCTCCATCTTGACATATAGTTGACTCTGCAGGAGCTGTCCCAGGACTTGGTGGACGTGCAGTATGTGTTCTGGAAGGGTTTTGGAGAAGATCAGGATGTTGTTGAGGTAAACAAAGAGAAACCGATTCGAGTGTCATGGATCAATGCTTGAAAGACTGCCGGTGAGTTGGATAATCCAAAGGGCATGATTAGATACTCATAGTGTCCACTAGGGGTGTTAAAGGCAGTTTACCACTCATCTTCCTGATTCTCATCAGATTTTAAGGGTTGCGGAGGTCCAGTTTGGTGAAGAATTGGGCCAACTCCAAGACATCAGGGGCAGAGGGTAACGATTCTTGATCGTAATCCAGTTCAGCCCTCTGTAATCGATGCAAGGATGCAGGCCTCCATCCTTCTTACCCATGAAGAAGCCTGCACCAGCTAGGGATGTAGAGGGGCTAATGAAACCTGCCTCTAGTGTCTCCCGGATGTAATTGTCCATGACTGCTGCTTCAGGGGTTGAGAGATAGTACAGATGGCCCTGGGTAGGTGTGGAGCCGGGTAGGAGTCCTATGGCACAGTCGTATGAACGATGTGGAAGAAGGGTGGCGGCTTGCCTCTTACTGCAGGCCTCTGGGAGGTCGAAGTATTCAGGAGGGAGAGTGGAGAAGTCGTGGACTTCAATGGATGCTGGAGGACATGGCGAGGCTCTTGGTGAGGGTCTTAGACATTTAGACTGGCAGTCCTTACTCCAGTCTAGTAGGTGTCCCGTGGACCAGGAGAATAGTGGGTTATGTAGTGCTAGCCAGGGGTACCCTAGGATAAGGGGGTTCTCGGGAGCAGTGATCAAAAGAAAACTAAGAGTCTCTGAGTGTTTCACCCCAGCCTGCAGTAGAATGGGCTTGGTCTGATATTCCACCTGACCGGAGCAAATGGGCCATGCATCGAGGGCTTGAATCTGCAGAGGGATGGGACACTTCACGCAGGTGATTGGTAATTATCTGGTGTAGTCCTGATCAATAAAATTATCTGTGGCCCCGGAGTCCATGAAGGATTGATTCTGGTGCTGACGGTTGTCCCAGTGGGGGGTTGCGAGTAGTGACAGACGGTGACTGAGAGGTAGCTGCACAGCTCGTCAGGGTCTCCCCTTGTCCTGGCGTTTCCCGTCAGCTCTGGACATATAGCACGGAGATGGCCGAGACCTCCGCAGTAGAGGCAGCAGCCGTCGCAGATGCGCCGTTCACACACCTGTGGACTCTGACGTGTGGGTCACAGCTGCATGGGCTTCTCAATTCTGGGCTTGGGGGGGTTAAGGTGCTCAGGAAACCGAGATATGGGGTGGAGTCAGAAAGGCGCTGTCTCAGGCATTCGAGGTGGTTGTCGATCCTGATTGCCAGTATTATCAGGGACTCAAGGTCCTCTCCCAGTTCCCGAGAGGCCAGTTCATCCTTGGAGTTAGACAAACCCTGATGGAAAGCAGTTTCCAGGACCTCCATATTCTACACACTCTTGGAGGCGATGTTGTGGAACTCAATGCCGAAGTCAGCAACTGGCCCCTTGGCAGATGTTGAACAGTCGGCTGACCGCTTCTCTTCCGCCGACTGGGTGGTCGAAGACTTGTAACTCAGCAATGAAGGCTAATATGGAGCTGCAGGTTGGTGGCTGCTGTTCCCACACTGCCATTGCCCACGCCAGGGCCTTGCCTGAGAGTAGAGAGATGATGTAGGCGATCATGGCCGATCGGTGTGGAACAAGGAGGACTGTAGAGAACAGAGAACACTGAATGAGGTAGGAACCCCTTGCATGCTCCCGGGTGGCCGTCCCGGGTGGCCGTCGGGTGGCCGTCATACCGCTCGGGGGCTGGGATCTTGGGTTCCCGGTGCAGGTTCCCTGCAGGAACTATGGCAACATCTGTAGCACTGGGCGATGAGACTTGGACATTGGCCCCTCTTGGGGAGAGGTTGGACTGTGTTTGGAGGGAGTCGGTAAGTGCATGGAGGGTCTCTGATATTTGGGAGAGTTGTTCTTGCTGCCACCTCAGCAGTGCTCCTTGGTGGGTTTCAACATTCTTGATCTGAGTGATCTCTGCTGGGTCCATGTTTGGTGCAGAAGCTTGCTGTGATGTGGTGAGGTTGGACCCAGGTGCAGAGAAGAGACCAGACGAGGAATCAGTGGTTAAGGATAAACATACTTTACTTCACTGAGAAACGGTGACGGAAGGATCACAGTACACATGAAAAAACAACCAACACTAATTCTCAAAAACTCACTCAGGAAACAAACGCACATGGTAAACAATTCAAGCTTCTGCAAAGGACAACAGAAAACACACCTCTTTTAACAGGGACTTCATAATGAATAAATTGGACACACCAGAGTGTTGTTAATGTCTATAGGACGGTCTCTGCTGCCCTATGGTGACAGGTGGAACCATGACAAGTCATTGATATCTAGATACAGTTGAATGCAGTGATTTGTCAATCTGTTCATGCATACTGTGTTTAACTAGTATTTAGTATGCTACACTACCTGTTATTGATAAATGCATCATTCCTATTTTTCAGCACTCTGAAAGCCTCCTTTGATCAACTAAAAACACGTAAGTTTATCCTGTCTACTGCATCTCTCACAACAAAGCCCAATGACAGTTTACTAAAATAACTGTTTTCTTTGACAGAAATTGAAAACATTGGGAATCTGCATATCCAGCTATCCGGAATGTTACGGGAAGAGATGAAGAAGATGGAAATATTCAGAGAGCGACAGAAAGAACAGAGGAGGAAGGTTTGAAATGTGTTATTGAGTGCTTATTTCATTTTGAAAATACATTTTGAAAACCTGTATTTATGAGGTGCCAGTAAATTTCAACCATGTTGTTTTTCCTCGTTCAGTTTGAGGGGATTATGGAGAAAGTTCAGAAGATGAAGGTGTCCTTATACAAGAAGACCATGGAGGTAGGCATTCTATTTACTCAGGGAATTACATGCTTACTTAGTAAGTCAGCTTAAGTACAGAGGTACATACACAGAGGGTAATAGAACAGTCTGAAAGTGGGACTTTATCCACACGCTTAGAAAAAAAGTATCTAGAATTTAAGGGTGCTTCAGATGTCCCCATAGGAGACAGGTGGCAGGTAGTCTAGAATTTAAGGGTGCTTCAGATGTCCCCATAGGAGACAGGTGGCAGGTAGTCTAGCATTTAAGGGTGCTTCAGATGTCCCCATAGGAGACAGGTGGCAGGTAGTCTAGCATTTAAGGGTGCTTCAGATGTCCCCATAGGAGACATGGCAGGTAGTCTAGCATTTAAGGGTGCTTCAGATGTCCCCATAGGAGACAGGTGGCAGGTAGTCTAGCATTTAAGGGTGCTTCAGATGTCCCCATAGGAGACAGGTGGCAGGTAGTCTAGCATTTAAGGGTGCTTCAGATGTCCCCCCATAGGAGACAGGTGGCAGGTAGTCTAGCATTTAAGGGTGCTTCAGATGTCCCCATAGGAGACAGGTGGCAGGTAGTCTAGCATTTAAGGGTGCTTCAGATGTCCCATAGGAGACAGGTGGCAGGTAGTCTAGCATTTAAGGGTGCTTCAGATGTCCCCATAGGAGACAGGTGGCAGGTAGTCTAGCATTTAAGGGTGCTTCAGATGTCCCCATAGGAGACAGGTGGCAGGTAGTCTAGCATTTAAGGGTGCTTCAGATGTCCCCATAGGAGACAGGTGGCAGGTAGTCTAGCATTTAAGGGTGCTTCAGATGTCCCCATAGGAGACAGGTGGCAGGTAGTCTAGCATTTAAGGGTGCTTCAGATGTCCCCATAGGAGACAGGTGGCAGGTAGTCTAGCATTTAAGGGTGCTTCAGATGTCCCCATAGGAGACAGGTGGCAGGTAGTCTAGCATTTAAGGGTGCTTCAGATGTCCCCATAGGAGACAGGTGGCAGGTAGTCTAGCATTTAAGGGTGCTTCAGATGTCCCCATAGGAGACAGGTGGCAGGTAGTCTTTAGCATTGTCCCCAAGACAGGTGGCTTCAGCATTTAAGTCCCCCCATAGGAGACAGGTGGCAGGTAGTCTAGCATTTAAGGGCATTGGGCCAGTAACTGAAAGGTCAGTGGTTTGAATCTCAGAGCAGACTAGGTGAAAAATCTGCCTACGTGCCCTTGAGCAAAGCACTTAACCATAATTGCTCCTGTAAGTCACTGAATAAGAGCGTCTGCTAAATGACTTAAATGTAAAATGAGAATCCTTTGAAGAACCCTATTGGTTCCTGGTAGAATCCTTTTGGTTTCCATGTAGAATCCTTTCCACAGAGTGTTCTCCATTGAACCCAAAAAGATTCCACCTGAAAACCAAAAGGGTTCTAGCTGGAACCAAAAAGGGTTCTCCTATGGGGACAGCCAAATAACCCTTTTCTAGAGTGCAGTGTAAGAGTTCATACCCAGAAAAGAGGAAGGCTGACATTACACCCAGTAGACCCAGCTACCTCTCAGAGATTGGTGAGCTACCCAAGAGAGAACATACATCACAGTGCAGTTCTGCAAGAGGAAGAGGGTAGGAAACAAAGTATAGACATACACACTCACACACCAACCACAGACTTTGGCCCTATTATAGTGGGGAACTAGTAGGGTAACACAGGCCTTGAAAATGAACATTTTGGTCTGCATCAATACGGATCTCACCTCTCATAGTCCCATGATTTATGCTCAATTATAAACCAGATGATTAGAGCCCTGGTGGCTGGTATATCAAACCGTTACCATGGGTATGACAAAAACATGTATTTTACTGCTCTAATTACATTGGTAACCAGTTTATAAAATATTAATAAGGCACCTCGGGGGTTTGTGGTATATGGTCAATATATCACAGTTAAGGGGCTGTATTCCAGGCACTCCGCGTTACATAGAGGGTAAGAACAGTCCTTAGCTGTGGTATATTGTCCACATATCACATCTCCTCGGGCCTTATTGCTCAAATATATATAAACTTAGGCCTATTTTTGTGAGTATCATTACAGTATCATACTTACACCCTGTATAACATCCTGTATAAAGTGCCTTCGGAAAGTAGAACCATTGACTTCTAAAATTGATTAAATTGTGTTCTTTCCCTCATCAATCTATACACAATTTCCCATAATGACAAAGAAAAATACGTTTTTACACATTTTTGCAAATGTATTAAAAATAAAAAACTGAAATATTACATTCACATAAGTATTTAGACCATTTACTCAGTACTTTGTTGAAGAACCTTTGGCAGCGATTACAGCCTTGAGTATTCTTGGGTATGACGCTTGGCACACCTGTATTTGCGGAGTTTCTCCCATTCTTCTCAGCAGATCCTCTCAAGCTCTGTCAGGTTGGATGGGGAGTTTGAGATTATTTATTTTTACAGGGACAGTGCACATTAATCAACGTTATAGTAAAAGTGCCGGTTTTAACCAGACGGCTAATTGCTCTGTCAAGTTGGATGGGGAGCGTCCCTGCACAGCTATTTTATGGTGTCTCCAGAGATGTTCGATCGGGTTCATGTCCGGGCTCTGGCTGGGCCACTCAGGGACATTCAGAGCCTTGTCCCAAAGCCACTCCTGTGTTGTCTTGGCTGTGTGCTTAGGGTTGTTGTCTTTTTGGAAGGTGAACCTTCACCCCAGTCTGAGGTCCTGAGCGCTCTGGAGCAGGTTTTCATCAAGGCCTTTCTCCCCCGATTGGCTGGGCGGCCAGCTCTATGAAGAGTCTTACTGTCCAAAGTTCTTCCATTTAAGAATGATGGAGGCCACCATGTTCTTGGGGACCTTCAATGTTGCAGAAATATTTTTGTACCCTTCCCCAGATCTGTGCCTCGACACAATCCTGTCTCAGAACTTTACAGACAATTCCTTCAACCTCATGGCTTGGTTTTTGCTCTGACATGCACTGTCAACTGTAGGATCTTATTTGAAAGGTGTGTGCCTTTACAACTCATATCCAAACAATTGAATTTACTACAGGTGGACTCCAATCAAGTTGTAGAAACATCTCAAAGATGATCAGTGGAAACAGGATGCACCTGTGCTCAATTTCAAGTTTCATAGCAAAGCGTCTGAATAATGTTTTTTTTTATTTTAATATATTTGCAAAACAATCTACAAACATGATTTCACTTTGTAATTATGGGGTATTGTGTGTAGATTGATGAGGATTTAATTTTTTATTTAATCAATTTTAGAATAAGGATGTAACGCAACAAAATGTTGAAAAAGTCAAGGGGTCTGAATACTTTCTGGAGCCACTGTATAACCCTATTCTCTATGCGAGCAATTACATACCGAATAGATTAGCTACATCGTTAGGCTACTCTGTGGTGAGACAAGTGAAAAGAGCCAATGGCAGAGTCTCATAAATGGAGCTAAAGTGTTGAAGACTGATTATCCTGTATAAGAAACAACCAATCTGAAGCCAGAAATACATATTGACCTAAATGTTTGCTTAAACTGCTAAGTGAGGACTGCACCATTCACCATTTTGACATTGCATACAGTTGCATACAGTTTTACAGAGATCCAACATGGCTACTGTTTTAACTGATTGTTACATAAAACATGACTCCACAGACCACTGTGGCTGCTTCAATGATGATTCCCTGAATGTCTCTTCTGTCCATCTCCAGTCTAAGAAGTCCTATGAGCAGAAATGTAAAGAAGCAGACGAGGCAGAACAGCTTGCTGACAGAAGCACCACAGCCACAACAACAAAACAGTCTGAGAAGGTAACACCACCTCCCCAAACCCTGGAACTATACACACACACAGCCCCCAAACAGTCTGAGAAAGTAACACCACCTCCCCACACCCTGGAACTATACACACACACAGCCCCCAAACAGTCTGAGAAGGTAACACCACCTCCCCAAACCCTGGAACTATACACACACACAGCCCCAAACAGTCTGAGAAGATAACACCACCTCCCCAAAACTATACACTGGAACTATACACACACACAGCCACAACCCCAAACCAGTCTGAGAAGGTAACACCACCTCCCCAAACCCTGGAACTATACACACACACAGCCACAACACCAAACCAGTCTGAGAAGGTAACACCACCTCCCCAAACCCTGGAACTATACACACACACAGCCCCCAAACAGTCTGAGAAGGTAACACCACCTCCCCAAACCCTGGAACTATACACACACACAGCCCCCAAACAGTCTGAGAAGGTAACACCACCTCCCCAAACCCTGGAACTATACACACACACAGCCCCCAAACAGTCTGAGAAGGTAACACCACCTCCCCACACCCTGGAACTATACACACACACAGCCCCCAAACAGTCTGAGAAGGTAACACCACCTCCCAAACCCTGGAACTATACACACACACAGCCCCCAAACAGTCTGAGAAGGTAACACCACCTCCCCAAACCCTGGAACTATACACACACACAGCCCCAAACAGTCTGAGAAGATAACACCAAAACCCTGGAACTATACACACACACAGCCACAACAGTCCAAACCCTGGAACTATACACACACACAGCCACAACACCAAACCCTGGAACCACACACCCCCCCAAACCAGTCTGAGAAGGTAACACCACCTCCCCAAACCCTGGAACTATACACACACACAGCCACAACACCAAACAACTATACACACACACAGCCAAACAGTCTGAGAAGGTAACACCACCTCCCCAAACCCTGGAACTATACACACACACAGCCCCCAAACAGTCTGAGAAGGTAACACCACCTCCCCAAACCCTGGAACTATACACACACACAGCCACAAACAGTCTGAGAAGGTAACACCACCTCCCCAAACCCTGGAACTATACACACACACAGCCACAACCCCAAACCAGTCTGAGAAGGTAACACCACCTCCCCAAACCCTGGAACTATACACACACACAGCCCCCAAACAGTCTGAGAAGGTAACACCACCTCCCCAAACCCTGGAACTATACACACACACAGCCACAACCCCAAACCCTGGAACTATACACACACACAGCCACAACACCAAACCAGTCTGAGAAGGTAACACCACCTCCCCAAACCCTGGAACTATACACACACACAGCCCCCAAACAGTCTGAGAAGGTAACACCACCTCCCCAAACCCTGGAACTATACACACACACAGCCACAACCCCAAACCCTGGAACTATACACACACACAGCCCCCAAACAGTCTGAGAAGGTAACACCACCTCCCCAAACCCTGGAACTATACACACACACAGCCCCCAAACAGTCTGAGAAGGTAACACCACCTCCCCAAACCCTGGAACTATACACACACACAGCCCCCAAACAGTCTGAGAAGGTAACACCACCTCCCCAAACCCTGGAACTATACACACACACAGCCACAACCCCAAACCAGTCTGAGAAGGTAACACCACCTCCCCAAACCCTGGAACTATACACACACACAGCCACAACACCAAACCAGTCTGAGAAGGTAACACCACCTCCCCAAACCCTGGAACTATACACACACACAGCCCCCAAACAGTCTGAGAAGGTAACACCACCTCCCCACACCCTGGAACTATACACACACACAGCCACAACACTAAACCCTGGAACTATACACACACACAGCCACAACACCAAACCCTGGAACTATACACACACACAGCCACAACCCCAAACCAGTCTGAGAAGGTAACACCACCTCCCCAAACCCTGGAACTATACACACACACAGCCACAACACCAGACCCTGGAACTATACACACACACAGCCCCCAAACAGTCTGAGAAGGTAACACCACCTCCCCAAACCCTGGAACTATACACACACACAGCCACAACCCCAAACCAGTCTGAGAAGGTAACACCACCTCCCCCCTGGAAACCCTGGAACTATACACACACAGCCACAACACCAAACCAGTCTGAGAAGGTAACACCACCTCCCCAAACCCTGGAACTATACACACACACAGCCACAACACCAAACCAGTCTGAGAAGGTAACACCACCTCCCCAAACCCTGGAACTATACACACACACAGCCCCCAAACCAGTCTGAGAAGGTAACACCACCTCCCCAAACCCTGGAACTATACACACACACAGCCCCAAACAGTCTGAGAAGGTAACACCACCTCCCCAAACCCTGGAACTATACACACACACAGCCACAACAGTCTAAACCACTGGAACTATACACACACACAGCCACAACACCAAACCCTGGAACTATACACACCCCAAACAACTATACACACAACCCCAAAACCAGTCTGAGAAGGTAACACCACCTCCCCAAACCCTGGAACTATACACACACACAGCCACCCAAACAGTCTGAGAAGGTAAACTATACACACACACAGCCCCAAACAGTCTGACTATAACACCACCTCCCCAAACCCTGGAACTATACACACACACAGCCACAACCCCAAACAGTCTGAGAAGGTAACACCACCTCCCCAAACCCTGGAACTATACACACACACAGCCACAACCCCAAACCAGCCTGAGAAGGTAACACCACCTCCCCAAACCCTGGAACTATACACACACACAGCCACAACCCCAAACCAGCCTGAGAAGGTAACACCACCTCCCCAAACCCTGGAACTATACACACACACAGCCACAACCCCAAACCAGCCTGAGAAGGTAACACCACCTCCCCAAACCCTGGAACTATACACACACACAGCCCCCAAGCAGTCTGAGAAGGTAACACCACCTCCCCAAACCCTGGAACTATACACACACACAGCCACAACACCAAACCCTGGAACTATACACACACACAGCCACAACACCAAACCAGTCTGAGAAGGTAACACCACCTCCCCAAACCCTGGAACTATACACACACACAGCCCCCAAACAGTCTGAGAAGGTAACACCACCTCCCCAAACCCTGGAACTATACACACACACAGCCCCCAAACAGTCTGAGAAGGTAACACCACCTCCCCAAACCCTGGAACTATACACACACACAGCCCCCAAACAGTCTGAGAAGGTAACACCACCTCCCCAAACCCTGGAACTATACACACACACAGCCCCCAAACCAGTCTGAGAAGGTAACACCACCTCCCCAAACCCTGGAACTATACACACACACAGCCCCCAAACAGTCTGAGAAGGTAACACCACCTCCCCAAACCCTGGAACTATACACACACACAGCCCCCAAACAGTCTGAGAAGGTAACACCACCTCCCCAAACCCTGGAACTATACACACACACAGCCCCTATACACAAACACAGTCTGAGAAGGTAACACCACCTCCCCAAACCCTGGAACTATACACACACACCACCCCCAAACAGTCTGAGAAGGTAACACCACCTCCCCAAACCCTGGAACTATACACACACACAGCCTCCCAAACAGTCTGAGAAGGTAACACCACCTCCCCAAACCCTGGAACTATACACACACACAGCCACAACCCCAAACCCTGGAACTATACACACACACAGCCACAACACCAAACCAGTCTGAGAAGGTAACACCACCTCCCCAAACCCTGGAACTATACACACACACAGCCACAACACCAAACCAGTCTGAGAAGGTAACACCACCTCCCCAAACCCTGGAACTATACACACACACAGCCCCCAAACAGTCTGAGAAGGTAACACCACCTCCCCAAACCCTGGAACTATACACACACACAGCCCCCAAACAGTCTGAGAAAGGTAACACCACCTCCCCAAACCCTGGAACTATACACACACACAGCCACAAACCAGTCTGGAACTATAACACCACAGCCACAACCCAAACCCTGGAACTATACACACACACAGCCACAACCCAAACAGTCTGAGAAGGTAACACCACCTCCCCAAACCCTGGAACTATACACACACACAGCCCCAAACAGTCTGAGAAGGTAACACCACCTCCCCAAACCCTGGAACTATACACACACACAGCCTCCAAGCAGTCTGAGAAGGTAACACCACCTCCCCAAACCCTGGAACTATACACACACACAGCCACAACACCAAACCAGTCTGAGAAGGTAACACCACCTCCCCAAACCCTGGAACTATACACACACACAGCCACAACACCAAACCAGTCTGAGAAGGTAACACCACCTCCCCAAACCCTGGAACTATACACACACACAGCCACCACCTCCCCACAACTATACAAACCAGTCTGAGAAGGTAACACCACCTCCCCCAAACCCTGGAACTATACACACACACAGCCCCAAACAGTCTGAGAAGATAACACCACCTCCCCAAACCCTGGAACTATACACACACACAGCCACAACACCAAACCCTGGAACTATACACACACACAGCCACAACCCCAAACCAGTCTGAGAAGGTAACACCACCTCCCCAAACCCTGGAACTATACACACACACAGCCACAACACCAAACCCTGGAACTATACACACACACAGCCCCCAAACAGTCTGAGAAGGTAACACCACCTCCCCAAACCCTGGAACTATACGCACACACAGCCACCCCAAACCAGTCAGTATACACACACACAGCCCCCAAACAGTCTGAGAAGGTAACACCACCTCCCCAAACCCTGGAACTATACACACACACAGCCACAACCCAAACCCTGGAACTATACAGTCTGAGAAGGTAACACCACCTCCCCAAACCCTGGAACTATACACACACACAGCCACAACCCCAAACCAGTCTGAGAAGGTAACACCACCTCCCCAAACCCTGGAACTATACACACACACAGCCCCCAAGCAGTCTGAGAAGGTAACACCAAACCCTGGAACTATACACACACACAGCCCCCAAACAGTCTGAGAAGGTAACACCACCTCCCCAAACCCTGGAACTATACACACACACAGCCCCCAAACAGTCTGAGAAGGTAACACCACCTCCCCAAACCCTGGAACTATACACACACACAGCCCCAAACCAGTCTGAGAAGGTAACACCACCTCCCCAAACCCTGGAACTATACACACACACAGCCCCCAAACAGTCTGAGAAGGTAACACCACCTCCCCAAACCCTGGAACTATACACACACACAGCCCCCAAACCAGTCTGAGAAGGTAACACCACCTCCCCAAACCCTGGAACTATACACACACACAGCCCCCAAACCAGTCTGAGAAGGTAACACCACCTCCCCAAACCCTGGAACTATACACACACACAGCAACACCAAACCAGTCTGAGAAGGTAACACCACCTCCCCAAACCCTGGAACTATACACACACACAGCCCCCAAACCAGTCTGAGAAGGTAACACCACCTCCCCAAACCCTGGAACTATAAACACACACAGCCACAACACCAAACCAGTCTGAGAAGGTAACACCACCTCCCCAAACCCTGGAACTATACACACACACAGCCCCCAAACCAGTCTGAGAAGGTAACACCACCTCCCCAAACCCTGGAACTATACACACACACAGCCACAACCCCAAACCCTGGAACTATACACACACACAGCCACAACCCCAAACCCTGAAATACAACACCACCTCCCCAAACCCTGGAACTATACACACACACAGCCCCCCCAAACAGTCTGAGAAGGTAACACCACCTCCCCAAACCCTGGAACTATACACACACACAGCCCCCAAACAGTCTGAGAAGGTAACACCACCTCCCCAAACCCTGGAACTATACACACACACAGCCCCCAAACAGTCTGAGAAGGTAACACCACCTCCCCAAACCCTGGAACTATACACACACACAGCCCCCAAACAGTCTGAGAAGGTAACACCACCTCCCCACACCCTGGAACTATACACACACACAGCCACAACACCAAACCCTGGAACTATACACACACACAGCCACAACACCAAACCAGTCTGAGAAGGTAACACCACCTCCCCAAACCCTGGAACTATACACACACACAGCCACAACCCCAAACCAGTCTGAGAAGGTAACACCACCTCCCCAAACCCTGGAACTATACACACACACAGCCACAACACCAGACCCTGGAACTATACACACACAGCCCCCAAGCAGTCTGAGAAGGAAACACCACCTCCCCAAACCCTGGAACTATACACACACACAGCCCCCAAGCAGTCTGAGAAGGTAACACCACCTCCCCAAACCCTGGAACTATACACACACACAGCCACAACACCAAACCCTGGAACTATACACACACACAGCCCCCAAACAGTCTGAGAAGGTAACACCACCTCCCCAAACCCTGGAACTATACACACACACAGCCACAACCCCAAACCAGTCTGAGAAGGTAACACCACCTCCCCAAACCCTGGAACTATACACACACACAGCCCCCAAACAGTCTGAGAAGGTAACACCACCTCACCAAACCCTGGAACTATACACACACACAGCCACAACCCCAAACCCTGGAACTATACACACACACAGCCACAACACCAAACCAGTCTGAGAAGGTAACACCACTGCCAACCCTGCAATTATACACATGTAATACGCCTCGTTATTCAGTGCATTCAGAAAGTATTCAGACCCTTTCACTTTTTCCACATTTAGTTACGTTAAAGCCTTATTCTAAAATTGATTCAATTATATTTTTTATTCGTCAGTCTCTACACAATAACCCATAATGACAAAGCAAAAACAGGTTTTCATAAAATGTTTGCAAATGTATTAAAAATAAAAATAGAAATACCTTATTTACAAGTATTCAGACCCTTTGCTATGAGACTCGAAATTGAGCTCAAGTGCATCATGTTTCCATTGATCATCCATTGAGAAGTTCCTACAACTAGATTGGAGTTCACCTGTGGTAAATTCAACTGATTGATTGGACATGATTTGGAAAGGCACACACCTGTCTATATAAGGTCACACAGTTGACAGATTAAAAACCAAGCCATGAGGTCGAAGGAAATTTCCGTAGAGCTCTGAGACAGGATTGTGTCGAGGCACAGATCTGGGGAAGGGTACAAAAACATTTCTGCAGCATTGAAGGTCCCCAAGAACACAGTGGCCTCCATCATTCTTAAATGGAAGAAGTTTGGAACCACCAAGACTCTTCCTAGAGCTGGCCGCCCAGTCAAACTGAGCAAACGGGGGAGAAAGGCCTTGGTCAGGGAGGTGACCAAGAACCCGATGGTCACGCTGACAGAGCTCCAGAGTTTCTCTGTGGAGATGGGAAAACCTTTCAGAAGGACAACCAGCTCTGTAGCACTACACCAAGCAGGCCTTTATGGTAGAGTGGCCAGACGGAAGCCACTCCGCAGTAAAAGGCACATGACAGCCCATTTGGAGTTTGCCAAAAGCCACCTAAAGGACTCTCAGACCATGAAAAACAAGATTCAACAAGATTCTCTGGTCTGATGAAACCAAAATTGAACTCTTTGGCCTGAATGCCAAGCGTCACATCTGGAGGAATCCTGGCACCATCCCTATAATGAAGCAGGGTGGTGGCAGCATCATGCTGTGGGGATGTTTTTCAGCGGCAGGGACTGGGAGACTAGTCAGGATCGAGAGAAAGATGAACGGAGCAAAGTACAGAGAGATACTTGATGGTAACCTGTTCCAGAGTGCTCAGGACCTCAGACTGGGGCAAAAGTTCACATTCGAACAGGACAACCCTAAGCCCACAGCCAAGATAATGCAGGAGTGGCTTCGGGACAAGTCTCTGAATGTCCTTTAGTGGCCCAGCCAGAGCCCGGACTTGAACCCAATCGAACATCTCTGGAGAGACCTGGAAATAGCTGTACATCCAACCTGACAGAGCTGACAGAGCTGACAGAGCTTGAAAGGATCTGCAGAGAAGAATGGGAGAATCTCCCCAAATACAGGTGTGCCAAGCTAGTAGCGTTATACCCAAGAAGACTCTGAGTCTGTGATCACTACCAAAGGTGATGCAACAAAGTCCCGAGTAAAGGATCTGAATAGTAATGTAAATGTAATATTTCCATTTTTGTTTAATAAATACATTTGCAAAAAAAGTGTAAAAACCTGTTTTGCTTTGTCATTATGGGGTATTGTGTGTAGATTGATGACACACAAAAAAACGATTTAATACATTTTAGAATAAGACTGTAACGTAACAAAATGTGGAAAAAGTCTGAATACTCTCCGAATGCACTGTAGTTATTGTTGTGCTACTGCAACTCAATTTCTCAGTATCAGAGAAGGCTATGAAACAGTTCCCTTTGCTACTGTTTCCCTACTACAAGTAAAACAGTGGTATAGTGGAGGAAAACGCAAGTAAACACAGTCTACCCACTTCTTTCTTTTGCGCAACAGTTCATCCACTTTTTGCAGAAAAATGCATTGAAAGAATAGGAAGTGTTACTGTTTTCACCACGTCCAGCCAGCAGAGTTTACACATCTCTTTTTTTCTTCTTCTTTTTTTGTAAACTAGACTGGTTCTGTGAGTCTATGAGTTGGTTATGATGCAAGGCAATTGAATGTCCAATGAAATGATGGCAATTCCTGGAATTGAGTTATCTATTTACTAGAAATGCTTGTTCTGTGTGCGTTCTGAAAATGGAGGTCTGTAGAGGAACAGAGTCAGGAGGGTAAAGAGAACATATCCTGATAGTTTCTTCTAAAGGAGAACTGTCTCTTTTATTTGTTTGTTGAGCAGTCCCGTTTTGATTCAGAGCATGACCAGTTCCTCTACTGCTGTCTTTCTCAGGTACAACACAAGGCCAAGCAATGCAGACAAGCCGTCGCTGAAGCAGGTCTGAATCATACCATACAATATACTGTACTTTTCTCTATTGGTGATAATATCAATGGATGAATGAATCAATGAATCTGTAAATCCATTACGAATTTATTATCATTGATCTGATTATTTAAAAAACATGTATTTATTATGGTAATCCAAGTAAAGAAGACTGCTTAGGATGCAATAAATGTAAAGTATTCCCTAACCTCTATTGTGCTCCACCTGTACAGAGAAACAATACATGTTGAACGTAGAGCAGCTGGAGAGCGTTCGTCAGGACTGGGAGGGAACACACAAGGGCACGTGTGAGGTTAGAGCTTCACATTGCACCCACCCACAACTGTTACTAGCCCAACTACGACCTCACACCACAGCACACCACGCCCCCTTCCGCAGTATGTCTGAGTAGGCCTATATTTCTCAGTATAACACCCCCCCTGTGGCTCATGTACATATATCCAGAATAGACTACACTGTTAGAACAAAAAGGTACTATCTAGAACCTAAAAGGGTTCTTCGGTTTTCCCCGTAGGAGAACCCTTTGAAGATGCCTTTTTGGTTCTAGGTAGAACTCTTTTGGATTCCATGTAGAACCCTTTACACAGAAAGTTCTACACGGAACCAAAAAAGGTTATCCTATGAGGTCAGCCAAAGAACCCTTTTAGGTTCTAGATAGCACCTTTTTGTTCTAACAGTGTAGTCTATGCCTCTTAAAGCACAATATTGAACGTTACCGATTGAGCAGGTAAGCCTGATGATTCAGCTATTACAGTAGCTTGTAAAGCTATTTAGAGCCTGGTTATGTCTGGTTAGCCTCCTTAATGTATGCAGTCGCTTTTTAGCCAGATTGTATACTTAACAAAAATATAAATGTAACATGCAACAATGTCAATTATTTTATGGAGTTACAGTTCATATTAGGAAATCAGTCAATTTAAATAAATGTATTAGGCACGAATCTATGGATTTCATATGACTGCGAATACAGATATGCATCTGTTGGTCACAGATATCTTTAAAAAAAAATGGGCCTCATTATCTCGTCACGGTATTTTTGTGCATTCAAATTGCAATTTAATTCGTTGTCTGTAGCTTATTCCTGCCCATACCATAACCCCACCGCCACCATGAGGCACTCTGTTCACAACGTTGAAATCAGCAAACCGCTCGCCCTCATGACAGCATACACGTTGTCTGCGGTTGAGGCTGGTTGGACGTACTGCGTCCAACCGTGTGACAAAACTACATGTTTTAGAGTGGCCTTTTATTGACCCTACCACAAAGTGCACCTATGTAATGAGCATGCTGTTTAATCAGCTTCTTGATATGCCACACCTGTCAGGTGGATGGATTATCTTGGCAAAGGAGAAATGCTCAGTAACAGGGATGTTAACACATTTTTGCTCAAAATTAGAGAGAAATAAGTTTTTTTGTGTGTATAGAACATTTCTGGGATCTCATGAAACATGGGACCAACTCTTTACGTTACATGTATATTTTTGTTCAGTGTGTATATATAGGGATAGATGGTTAAGGGTTTGTACTGTATGTGTGTCTCTGCTGTTCCAGGTGTTTCAGCAGCAGGAGGTGGACCGCATCACTATCCTGAGGTGTGCCCTCTGGGACCACTGTAATCACTTCTCTGTGCAATGTGTCAAAGATGACGAGGTGAGCTCAACAATGACCACACTTCAGACGATAGGCAAATGGGTTATGGATGGGTCCATGAACTACTGTCTACATTAAACTCTATTAGTACCAGTACTACACTGCCTAACATGCAATGTATCTGGTGATCAACCAAAATGCATCCTATTTGTCAACCAGAACAATTTTAAATCAATGAAGCCTCTTTGAAGACTGAGCATGAATATGAGAAATGTTTTTCTGCAGTTTTACGAGGAGGTGAGGAATACTCTGGAGATGTGTGACATCACAGCAGATAACAACTGTTTCATAGAGATGAAGACAACAGGTTCAAGCCCACCAGGTAAAAGCTCACTGAATACAGGACAGAGCGTGAAGGGCCAGGGTTTCTGTCAACATTGGCACCAATGGCGAACACTTCTTAGAGTGATTGTAACGGGTTTGTACTGTGTGTCTCTGCTTTTCAAGTGTAACAGTTCCTCTGAATAACATTTGCCATTAGAAATATTATACGCCTATGCCTAATTTCTGTGGATATCCATCCTCTTCTCTCTAGACCCCGTTATGTTTGAGAACTACTATGAGAGGGAGCCAACGGGCGACAACAACGGCAGCGCTCACTTCGGAGGGGGAGGGGTCAGGAAAAGGTCAGTTAGCAGAACTTGGGACTCGTAGGGGCAGTTTCCTGAAACCACCCTATAGTGTTTCTGTGAAACAAGCTCTATCACTTTGTAACACTGGAATAACAGTTGAATGCATAGGAATTCTAATATGGAAATTGTATCACTACATTCTCATAGCTATACATCATCAACACATTCATATATATTTGAGAATAGAACATGAAAAATATTTGTGCAGATTCTCCATGAGTATCAGTGAGGGTTCAACTTCAGAGCCAGCAGCGCCACCTGTTGGTCAAACAGTGCCTGAGAGTTCAGATGGAGTGTATTCATCCATACCTGGCTTCCAGTCTGCAGCTGCAGCTGCCCTGCCTGCAGTGACAACTGATGAGGATGATGATGATGATGATACCTTCATGGTGTTTTATGACTACTCTGCACAGGTGAAATCTGCACACACAGTTAAAGGTGTAACGTTACAGGTGAAACCTGCACACACAGTTACAGGTGTCAAGTTAGAGGTGAAACCTGCACACACAGTTACAGGTGTAACGTTACAGGTGAAACCTGCACACACAGTTACAGGTGTCAAGTTACAGGTGAAACCTGCACACACAGGTGTAAGTTACAGGTGTGCAACACAGTTACAGGTGTCAAACCTGCACACACAGTTACAGGTGTCAAGTTACAGGTGAAACCTGCACACACAGTTACAGGTGTCAAGTTACAGGTGAAACCTGCACACACAGTTACAGGTGTCAAGTTACAGGTGAAACCTGCACACACAGTTACAGGTGTAAACCCTGCAACACAGTTACAGGTGTCAAGTTACAGGTGAAACCTGCACACACAGTTACAGGTGTCAAGTTACAGGTGAAACCTGCACACACAGTTACAGGTGTCAAGTTACAGGTGAAACCTGCACACACAGTTACAGGTGTCAAGTTACAGGTGAAACCTGCATACACAGTTACAGGTGTCAAGTTACAGGTGAAACCTGCAAGTTACAGGTGAAACCTGCACACACAGTTACAGGTGTCAAGTTACAGGTGAAACCTGCACACACAGTTACAGGTGTAACATTACAGGTGAAACCTGCACACACAGTTACAGGTGTCAAGTTACAGGTGAAACCTGCACACACAGTTACAGGTGTCAAGTTACAGGTGAAACCTGCACACACAGTTACAGGTGTCAAGTTACAGGTGAAACCTGCACACACAGTTACAGGTGTCAAGTTACAGGTGAAACCTGCACACACAGTTACAGGTGTCAAGTTACAGGTGAAACCTGCACACAGTTACAGGTGTAAGTTACAGGTGTCAAGTTACAGGTGTCAAACAGGTGTAACCTGCACACACAGTTACAGGTGTCAAGTTACAGGTGAAACCTGCACACACAGTTACAGGTGTCAAGTTACAGGTGAAACCTGCACACACAGTTACAGGTGTCAAGTTACAGGTGAAACCTGCACACACAGTTACAGGTGTCAAGTTACAGGTGAAACCTGCACACACAGGTGTCAAGTTACAGGTGAAACCTGCACACACAGTTACAGGTGTCAAGTTACAGGTGTCAAGTTACAGGTGAAACCTGCACACACAGTTACAGGTGTCAAGTTACAGGTGAAACCTGCAAACCTGCACACACAGTTACAGGTGTCAAGTTACAGGTGAAACCTGCACACACAGTTACAGGTGTCAAGTTACAGGTGAAACCTGCACACACAGTTACAGGTGTCAAGTTACAGGTGAAACCTGCATACACAGTTACAGGTGTCAAGTTACAGGTGAAACCTGCACACACAGTTACAGGTGTCAAGTTACAGGTGAAACCTGCATACACAGTTACGTGTCATGTAACCGTGTATGCATGTAACTAGTTGAGATATTGATGGATCATGTTTACATAAACTATTCCACTGATCTGTATTATACTGTATGTATGTACTGTATATGAAACATACAGTAATTCAAAGCCTCATACTTTTATTACTAACAATGTGCTCCCTGTGCTCCCAGGACCCATATGAGCTGTCAGTGTCTAAAGGGGATGTGGTGTTGGTGATAGAACAGAGTGAAGACGGCTGGTGGACAGTGGAGAGAAACGGACGGGTTGGGCTGGTACCTGGCTCCTACCTGGCCAAAGTCTAGACATAGTCACACACACATCCATGCATGGACACACACATGCACACGCACACACTCATGCACACAGGTACACGGATTCACACACACATACTCATGCACACTCACCCATACATACTGTAGTCTTCAAAACCTTACTATGAGGACCCCTTTCTGCTTCTTACTCAATGTTCTGATCCTTGGTTGAAGACTTCAGAGTAATAGATTCTCCAGCAGTAGAGATGACTCACTGAACTGACTCGGAACATGAGTCATGACTGTGTGTTCCCCATTAACTATTAGGCTATGCTGCACCAGAGATTGTCAGTCTTTTCACCCAACAGGCCTACTGCATACATACAGTGATGTGAAAAAGTATTCGCCCCCTTTCAGATTTTCTCTACTTTTGCAAATTTTTTATACTGAATTTTATCAGATCTTCAACCAAAACCAAATATTAGATAAAGGGAACCTGAGTGAACAAATAACAACAATTGTATACTTATTTCATAAACAAAGTTATGCCCCTGTGTGAAAAAGTAATTGCCCCCTTACACTCAATAACTAGTTGTGCCACATTTAGCTGCAATGACTCCAACCAAAAGCTTCCTGTCGTTGTTGATCAGTCTCTCACGTTGCTGTGGGGGAATTTTGTCCCACTCGTCCATGCAGAACTGCTTTAACTCAGAGATGTGTGGGTTTTCAAGCATGAACTTCTCATTTCAAGACCTGCCACAACATCTCAATTGGGATTAGGTCTGGACTTTGACTAGGCCATTCCAAAACACATTTGTTGCTTTTTAGCTCTTTTCATGTCGACTTGTGAGTTTTGGATCGTTGTCTTGATGCATAACCCAGATGCAGCTCACAGACAGATGGCCTGACATTCTCCTGTAGAATTCTGATACAGACCAGAACTCATGGTTCCTTCTATTTAGTCAACTCGTCCAGGTCCTGAGGCAGCAAAGCATCCCACTACCACCACACTTGACCGTGGGTATAAGGTCCTTACTGTAGAATGCAGTGTTTGGATTTTGCTAGACATAATGGAACCCATGTCATCCAAAAAGTTATACTTTTGACTCATCTGTCCATAGAACATCAAATCAAATTTTATTTGTCACATACACATGGTTAGCAGATGTTAATGCAAGTGTAGTGAAATGCTTGTGCTTCTAGTTCTGACAATGCAGTAATAGAGTCTTGATGATCATGCATGTGCTTTTTTGCAAACTTCAATCAACTTTTTGGATGATATGGATCCCATTTGTTTTGTTTTGGAATGGCCTAGTCAAAGTCCAGACCTAATCCCAATGTTAATGTTGTGGCAGGACTTGAAACATGCAGTTCATGCTTGAAAACCCACAAATGTCACTGAGTTAAAGCAGTACTGAATGCAAGAGTGGGCCAACATTCCTCCACAGCAATGTGAGATTGATCAACTGGGGCGGCAGTGTAGCCTAGTGGTAAGAGCATTGGACTAGTAACCAAAAGGTTGCAAGTTCAAATCCCCAAGCTGACAAGGTACAAAATCTGTCGTTCTGCCCCTGAACAGGCAGTTAACCCACTGTTCCTAGGCCGTCATTGAAAATAAGAATTTGTTCTTAACTGACTTGCCTAGAGGTAAAAAGGTAAAAAAAATAAAAAACTACAGGAAGCATTTGGCTGTAGTCATTGTAGCTACAGGTGGCACAAACAGTTATTGAGTGTTGGGGGGCAATTACTTTTTCACACAGAGAAAGTGGGTGTTGTACAACTTTATTAATTAAATAAAATAAATTTTAATTTGTCGTAATTTGTAAACTCCGGCCCTTTAATCTAATATTAGGTTTTGGTTGAAGATCTGAAAACATTCAGTATCAAAAATATGAAAATGTAAAAATCAGAAAGGGGGCAAATACTTCTTCTCAGCACTGTAGAGAATCTCAGATACCATGCAGAAAACTAGTCAAACTTTAAACTGTATCAATTGTAAATATGTGTGAGGATAAAATAACTGCACTGGTCTACACCAACCTGAGAAGTGATCTACAAGAGAAAGTAGAAGAGTATCTGAATCAAGACCAACAGCTGTACTGTATTTTATATATTATTTAGTATTTGATAAAATATGTAAATGTTTACTTTGAAGTTTCCTTAGTTTGGATACATTGAAAAGTGGTGCTTCAGTTCATCAGTGAACAATAAAACATGTTTTAGTTTAAATGTAGGTTTATTTCAATCAAAGTTCTTTCCTCTCCCCAATCTATTTACATGATTTTGTTTCACATTTTCTGCAATAGTACAAGTCTAAATATCAACTTCCGTTTGAAAAATAATACACAATGCCACAAAAACACAAAACAAACGCGACTCCCTCAGTCACAGCCCCAATTCTTTGGTGGTTTACATCAAATTCCCAGGCAGGGTTGAATCTCAATTGCATTCCTCATGTCCTCCCTCCTCAGCTTCTCAATGCACAGATCTGAAGTTTCTCCACTTGGATCTTCTCCTCCAATGCATTTTAAAAAGGAGGCAAGGAGAGAGGACAAGGAATCAAGAAAATACAATTGAGATTCATCCCTTCCCTTTCATACTTGGTATTAGAATGTGTGTGTCAGAAAGCACCTACATATGTACCAAGTTGTAACACAAAGCTCTATCCACACATGGGTCTTAGGTAACACTGGTAAAGTACCTCTACACTACCTATGAATGGAGACTGGAGATGGGTTGACTGACTCACAATTTAGTGGTAAACTACAGGGTCCCTCAAAGATAAAGGAACTTCTAATATTCACATGATTAAATATTCCTTAAATACCTCCAGAGCTCTAGTCATGGTGCAAAATGACTCATGAGACAGGAGTACATTCCACATATTGCACTGAGCAGTAGTTCTCTTCTATAAAGAGCCCCTAATCATCCCTTGTGCCCCAAAAGGGAAAAGAAAATAGACAAGGCTGTATTTCATGAGCAAAAGAAAAACATCAATTCGACATTTAACAACTTTGGCCTTAGGCGTTCCAGTGTCTAAAAACAACATTTAAAATAAAAATTAATTTACAAAGCATGTTCAATAAATAACTATTTTCACAGATCCCCCCCCCCATCCACCCATGTATACCCAATAGCTATCCTGTGCAAGGTGTGCTTGAGCTTACTACTACTGAAAACTACAAATTGTGGTCATGTCAGGTGAGGCTTCGTTTCTTTATTCTTATTGGTGGAGCCCTTGGTGCGGGCGGGGTCTGTGTCCTCCTCATGCGAAGGTTGCTCCGGTGACCAGTAGCTCATAGGCCGGGTCGTGCCCCCTCCTGCACAGCACCACACAGGCACACAGCATCCCCAGCATCTACGGGTACAACAGTATGCATAGTTAGCATAATCATCATCGCTGCACCCAGAATAAAGTTTCACGTGCACTGGCCAGCTTCTCAGTCTTGTGAAAGACTAGAATTTCCAGGAGTCCTGCTCCAAGAGCGACAGTAGTGCAGGGTTTCTGTCCCAGCCTTGTGCCATGCCATCACACGTGATTTGATTATTTGAAGAGAACTTGGTGTGTGAAGTGAAGTTCTTCGAATGAAGGAGAACAAAAAGAACCAGAAGAATCATACCTACAAAAAAAAAAAAAATGTAGAAAAAAAGCACAGGTCGAGGCACTCAAGTCTTCATTAACCAGGTACATTGAGCATTAACACCTGCACAATGTGACGCATGCCTTCATCAGGGCTGGTTTTTAAATGCTCTTCATGCCTGGAGAATAAAGGCTCTCTATATTAAAACCCACTAAAGTGCTTCAACCTCGAGTTTTCTACCACTTTACTCCTTTTTGGTGGATATGTTTCTCCCCCATCCCAGAGGCAACCGTGGCTGTTTGGGATACCTGAAGCGTTCTACATTGTTATGACTCATGAGACTGCATTTGAACATGCATTTCATAATTACTATACATCCAGTGACTCCACAAATACATCAAGTTATCCTCACAAGGAGAAGGGAAGTGACTGGTCAGCAGAACTCATGTTGTGATGTCCCCGTAAGGTAGTGTTGAAACATTGAAAAAGCAATTTGACACAATCAGGTCAGCTTCTCAGCAGCAGCTCAAGGCCTACTAGACATTACTGCAGCTCTAGTTAACATGCACCTGGTACACATGGTTCAGATGTTATTACAGAAGGACTCAAATATCGGCCTAGGAACAGTGGGTTAACTGCCTTGTTCAGGCAGTTAACCAAATCAAATCGATTCCCATTTGAATGCCGTCATGTTTAGGTAATGGTGTTCTAGGAGTGCCCACTGACAATTCATTGACACCACAGAACCACAGATTTTTACCTTGTCAGCTCGGGGATTCAATCTTGCAACCTTTTGGTTACAAGTCCAACACTAACCACTAGGCTACCTGCCTATATTGGTTTACCTGTATTGCAGCGAAGGTCAGAGCAGCCCAAATGACATACATCATGATTTCTTTCAGCTTTTTCACAACAAGAGCTTCACAGCCCTAGAGGGAAAAAAAGACAAATATTAAAAACGTGTGTGTATGTCAGTATTTTCTTTAGGAAAGACATGTGCGGGTCGAATGTCCAACCAAATCAAATCGATTCCCATTTGAATGCCGTCATGTGTTAGGTAATGGTGTTCTAGGAGTGCTCACTGACAATTCATTGACACCACATGCAAGTGACTACAATAAAATGCAAGGAGAAATGAGGGCCTACGAAGTGAACGTTGGCTCCTTGCACAATATCCTGTTTCAGTGTTAATTTAAAAAGAAATTCTGTGCCTCCATCCTTCGTACAGTAGCTAGTTAGCTAACTTGATTTGCACAGTATCCAGCATTTTTAAGCTACTTGACTAGGCATTAGATTAGGAGGAATCGAAATATTCCTCCTTGGTGGACTTGTATGACGTCTGTAAATTCTCTTTAAAATACAGTGAACACTTTTCAGACTCACTGGCGCAGGAAACCTTGTGGGTCGGTACCAGTTGATACAATACTGCAAGTTCACTAGTGAGAGCGCAATCTCAAGACAGGCAGGCATAGCAGAGAGATGATGCGATTTAAAGACAACCTGAACCAATCACCATTCATAGCCAATGGGATTTGTAATAAATGCCACTTAGCTGACACTTTTATCCAAAGTGACTTAGAGTCATGCGTGCATACATTTTACGTTGGTGTGGTCCTGGGATTCAAACCCACTACCCTGGCGTTACAAGCGCCATGCTCTATCAACTGAGCTACAAAGGTCCATTTATAGACCATATTTATTGTCATTGGGCTATTTACTAGCTAAAGGAAATGCTTGGGTGTGCGTGTTCTCTTACCTCTGGGTAGAGGTCGCCAGGCCGGCTCATGGTTCCAGTACAGTTGCTGATGTTGGGTTTACAGCAGCTGACTGGAACACTGTTGTTTTTGGACTCCTTGAACCAGCGAGTATTCCTCCAGTCAGAGTAGTTGTGAATGCCACAGCAGTGGAGCTATGACGGGGGAGAGGGTAGGATAGAGATGGGGAGAGTGTGAGACTTCTATAGGCACCTGCAAACTCACCTGTAGTCATCTTTTTTTTTTTTAACGTGTCAGGAGAAATAAATCCAGTGGCGTTGTTCTCACCTGTCTCTGCACATAGTCGATGGCTCGGCTGGGGGCATCTGTGTTGGTGCCATTGTATTCATCATACACCTTCTGAATGGAGTGGTTCACCTGATCTTCCACCTGAGTACAAGCAACAACGTCAATGTCATCTGTGTAAGAATTGTCACATTCATATTAAATTCCAACAAACTGCATTCCCATTCACCCCTTTCTATTGCTTTTGTGTGATAAGACACTAGACAGTAGGCCAATACTAACCCTAGCTCTGTAGATATAGCCAATAACAACCACAACAACTTCTGTGACAAACACCAGCAGGAGAATGACAGCAAACTGCAGAGCAAAGAGAAGAGATATGAGCAATTCAATATTTAGTCCAAAGATAATAAATGACATTTACTTGCACTATACAAATGACATTTGTATCCATGTGCTTTTCAATACATACAGCAGTTAGTCCGCAGGAGCTTTCCCGTATTGTGGCACAGCATCCAATCAGCCCAATGATAAACAGCAGAGTCCCGACTGCTATTATAATGGACGCTGGGATCAAGGTATACACATCCTCAAAGAAGTGGTCATAGTCATCATATGTGATGAACACATAGGCTCCAATGTAACACAGAATTCCAGCTGCAGCCTAGAGAGGGAGACAGAGCAAGAGAAAGAGTGTGGGTCAGGCATGTAACATCCAACATTTTTTTGCTTATCAGAAAGAAAACCCAATATTTTGTGCAGACTGAGACATTGTTTTAACAAACACACATAAAGCTATGTTGGTATGTGGTCACTGGCTAGCTGCTGGTGTGTAGCAAGGGTATCCTCAGTTTCACTTTAAAAACTTGCACAAAATATACCCCTGCAATAACTTGTCTAAATTCATGGACTTATTAAGAGGACATATGCAATTTTTGTGATAAAGTGTGACTGAAGTTAGTTAAGTAATTTTAAAAATGGTTTTCATTAATATGACCCATGTATTTAGAATGATTATGTAATGTTATTATTCAAGTAAAAACAATACTTGAAATCTGTCGTTAAATTTAATATATTTTTTATACTTGAAATCCAATATTTAATCAAATATCTACAATTAGTCAATATTTAAAAAAAAAAACAACTATGTATTCTTACAACAATTGCAACCCCTGCCATTCTATTTTTATTTGAGGTACTTTTAACTGTTGTCATTGGCAATTCATGTATAGGGATTTTTATTTGTTTATTTTGGGGCGGTAGTGGTTAGAGCATTGGACTAGTAACCGAAAGGTTGCAAGTTCAAATCCACGAGCTGACAAGGTACAAAATCTGTCGTTCTGCCCCTGAACAGGCAGTTAACCCACTGTTCCTAGGCCGTCATTGAAAATAAGAATTTGTTCTTAACTGACTTGCCTAGTAAAATAAAGGTAAAATAAAAATTGTACTTTAATGCTATCATGTTTCTTCAGAGAAAAATACATGGGTCGTGATGTCCTATGTTTTTTGCTATTATATTGCAATTGGAAATGCGTGTTTTTTTTTTAAAAAGGGCATCCTCAGTTGTTCACTTAGCTTAACACATTGCAGCACACTGTATTACCAAGCACTATCAGATTGCTAGCCGGACTCCTTGCTCGGGCCAAACTCTACGCCGTGTGTTTCTTCTCGGTAATTAAAGTATATATCGAACGCTATAGCAGCGTAATAATTCAGTGTGAGTCGTCAGGCTACTATCAGATGAGATTGGTGAGAGGTTAGGCCTAAACAATATGAAATACTAACTTGTGAAAACACTGTTACTGCAAAGAAAAGTCGGGGACATCGGCGTATGGCGGCTAGGCGTTAGCTAACAGGCTAGCTAGGTTTCTCACAGTGTTACCAAAGATGTTTTTCATTGTTCTCTGTGGCGATACGTTTTCTGCTAAACTGACTCGCACAAACTACAATCGTGCATATAGTCTTACCCACTGTTATGCAGTATTACATTCAATCTCGCTGGTTTTCATGCAACAAATTGCAGCATTAAATGTCAAGCGGTTAGCTAGCTAAAAGCGAGAGGTAACAATGGAAAATGCCTGTCTGGCGTTAGCCAGCAGATCCGACACGCTTGCTCACAGCTGCATAAGGCTCTGACACTGCGAAGCCGGCGCGAGATATAACTCGTTACATGTACTTTAATCCAGGGATGAGAAATGCGTTGTACTCCGAATTGTCCCATTTCCCAACTGTTACACTGAGGATATTGTATATTTAAAACTAGTAGTCGTTCAGACGTGTTCTTCCTCATGTTAGTTCGCATGTGGCAACAGCAGCCATTTATGGAAAGTGTCTTTATACACAGGAATGCTGTCCTACACAGGAATGCTGTCCTACCCACCAACGGGTCGGATCTGCTGGCTACCTGTCCTTGTTCTACCCGTGCTTGCAATATCAGCAAAAGCAAACATTTCAGAAATAATGTATATTTTAATAAACAAACTAGACAAGATGTCTGGAAAGCTCCACATGTTCATTTTGTAGAGAATTAACGTGAGCTAGCTAATGTTAGCAGACGCCTCCCTTTGCTGCAATTTCTGTTGCGTACTGTAATTAATCCCAACCTTGACTACCTAGCGTCAAATACATATTTTGAAACAATTTCGTGATATTTTACCCAGAATATTAGATTCAGAAACACCAGGACGGTCTTTGATGAAGTAATCCCACACTGGCCCATGGTTGCGCTGGAATCCAAATATGTTACTGGAATTTCGGATGGATCATGGATGCTGTTATGATAATAAAATGGCTGTCCTGTCCGTTCTTATTATACCTCAGTGCAGTGGTAGGTTCTGCCCCACTGCCGCCTTCTACAAAATCGCCAAAAGTGCGGATATGTCACGTGTGCAGATGAGATCATCAAAACAACCCGACGGTAAACTTCTCCTTCTGTGGTGTTTATCGGCAGATGGCATCCACTGTTATGGGTCATTACTGCCACCTACTGTACTGAAGTGTGAGCTAGAGGGAGATGAATCCTACATAAATCCTACCTGCCAGCCCTGTTTCTCCTATAAAAATAAACAATTATACTGTATTTAATGTTTTTTTTAAATGGTGCTGACATAGAGGGCTGCCTCGCTTCTATTCCTTAGGAAATGTTGCAATATTTAGTTTTTTTATGTATTATTTCTTACATTGTTAGGTATTATTACATATAGCCGGGAAGAACTATAAGATATCAGAGCTGCATCAATTTACCAGCACTAGGACCAGGAATACAACTTTCCCGAAGCGGATCCTTTGTCCAAACTACCCAGGGAATTTGAGCTGATTCCAGAGGCTGACCCAAAACAACGCCGCCAGAGAAGAGGTAGATGGAGCGATCCTCTGGTCAGATTTCGCACACACCACCCACCTCTTCCAAGTACATTACTAGCTAATGTCCAGTCTCTAGATAACAAGGTAGATTAAATTAGGGCAAGGGTTGCTTTCCAGAGAGACATCAGGGATTGTAACATACTCTGTTTCACAGAAACATGGCTCTCTTGGGATATGCTGTAGGAGTTGATAATGCCACCTAGATTCTTTGTATGTCGTGTTGACGGGAATAAACATCTCTCCGGGAAGAAGAAGGGCGGGGTGTGTTTCATGATTAACAACTCATGGTGTAATTGTAACAACATACAGGAATTCAAGTCATTTTGTTCACCTGACCTAGAATTCCTCATAATCAAATGCTGACTGTATTATCTCCCAAGAGAATTCTCCTCGGTTATTGTCAAAGCAGTGTATATCTCCCCTCAAGCCGATACCACAACGGCCCTCAAGGAACTTCACTGGACTTTGTGCAAACTGGAAACCATATTTCCTGAGGCTGCATTTATTGTAGCTGGGGATTTTAACAAAGCAAACTTGAGAACAAGGCTTCCTAAATTCTATCTGGATCACTGCTACTCTAACTTCCACAATGTATACAAGGCCCTCCCCCGCCCTCCTTTTGGCAAATCTGACCACGACTCCATTTTGCTGCTCCCTTTCCCTTCCTTTAGGCAAAAACTCAAACAGGATGTACCTGTGTTTAGAACTATTCAACGCTGGTCTGACCAATCAGAATCCACGCTTCAAGATTGTTTTGCTCATGCGGACTGGGACATGTTCCGGGTGGCCTCAGAATAAAATCAACGTATACGCTGATTCGGTGAGTGAGTTCATAAGGAAGTGTATATGAGATGTTGTACCCACTGACTATTAAAACCTACCCTAACCAGAAACCGTGGATAGATGGCGGAATTCGCGCAAAACTGAAAGCACAAACCACCGCATTTAACCATGACTGGGATTAAAGCCGAAAACAAACTGTAGTTATTCCCTCCACAGGGTAATCCAAAAACGAAACACCTTTGCCCACTTTGAGGATAATACAGTGCCACTGACGCTGCCCGCTACCAAGGACTGTGGGCTCTGCTTCTCCGTGGCCAACGTGAGTAAGACATTTAAACATGTTAACCCTCGCAAGGCTGCCGCCCCAGATGGCATGACTAGCCGCGTCCTCAGAGCATGTGCAGACCAGCTGGCTGGTGTGTTTACGGACATATTCAATCTCTCCCTATCCCAGTCTGCTGTCCCCACGTGCTTCAAGATGCCCACCATTGTTCCTGTACCCAAGTAGGCAAAAGTAACTGAACTAAATTACTATCGCACCGTAGCACTCACTTCTGCCATTATGAAGTGCTTTGAGAGGCTCGTCAAGGATCATATCACCTCCACCTTACCTGTCACCCTAGACCCACCTCAATTTGCATACCGCCCCAATAGGTCCACTGATGATGCAATTGCCATAACACTGCACACTGCCCTAACCCATTTGGACAAGAGGAATACCTATGTAAGAAAGCTGTTCATTGACTATAGCTCAGCATTCAACACCATAGTACCCTCCAAGCTCATCATTAAGCTAGAGGCCCTGGGTCTCAACCCTGCCCTGTGCAATTGGGTCCTGGACTTCCTGACGGGCCGCACCCCGGTGGTGAAGGTAGGAAACAACATCTACACTTCGCTGATTCTCAACACTGGGGCCCCATAAGGGTGTGTGCTCAGCCCCCTCCTAACTTCCTGCTCACCAATGACTGCGTTGCCATGCACGCCTCCAACTCAATCATCAAGTTTGCAGACGACACAACAGTACTAGGCTTGATTACCAACAATGACGAGACAGCCTACAGTGTGGAGGTGAGGGCACTCAGAGTGTGGTGTTAGCAAAATAACCTCTCACTTAACGTCAAAACAAAAGAGGTGATCATGGACTTCAGGAAACAGCAGAGGGAGCACCCCCCCCAAGTTCCTTGGCGTACACATCACGGACAAACTGAAGTGGTACACCCACACAGACATTGTGGTAAGGAAGGCGCAACAGTGCCTCTTCATCTATTGCCTACATACAGATTTGAAATCGTTGGCCACTGTTACGAATCTCTTTTGGCCCGACAGTCTAGGGGGGATGGTAATGAGACTCGTAACATAACTCATGCAAATTATTATTGTGACAAAGGAAAAGTGTGAACGAAATAAGCACGACAACTGAAATCTACCGTCAAACTCTAGGTTTATTTATAAACACACGGTAATGGGGGGAGCAGGAAAAGGGGCTGGGCTGGACCCAAGGAAAGAAACAATAAGTATTCAAAAACACCCCTAAGCTAGACTAGCCTACTTTAACAACAGCTAACTAACCAAAAATACAGTGGGTGGTCCGCCCAGTTCTAACTAGTGTATTTAACAAAGTTCACCTACGGGTAGTGTATGCCCATGGGCGACTTGTCTTGGTTTCCCCCTTTTCCACCAGCAATCAAACACAAACACCATAACCAAAAACAATACTCACAGGTGATGACAAAGTGCTATGAGGTGCTTAAACAAAAGAGAGGTTACGACACAAAGCGAGAGCGAAACACAGAGACCTACAGACATGGCATTTACAGAGAGATTGAGCTGAGCTGAGCAGAGCTCTATAACAAACAAATGATGGGGTTTTAAAACCATGGGGAAGGAACTGTGATAGGTTTAGGAAATATGAGGAGGTGTGTCTTCTGATTGATGATTGCTTGTTGACTGATTGGGGAGTGATGATTTTCACCTGAGAGGGGAGAAGGAGAGAAAAGAAACACACACACAGGATACACACACACACAGGATAACTGTATCCGTAACAGCCACATTAATACATGGATCACTAGTCACTTTAATAATGCCTCTTTAATAATGTTTACATATCTTGCATTACTCACATTACTCATATCTCGTATGTATATACTGTATTTTATACCATCTATTGCATCTTGCCTATGCCGCTCTATCATTGCTTATCCTTATATTCATATGTACAGTTGAAGTCGGAAGTTTACATACACCTTAGCCGCATACTTTTAAACTCAGTTTTTCACAATTCCTGATATTTAATCCTAGTAAAAATTCCCTGTCTTGGTTCAGTTAGGATCACCACTTTAATTAAGAATGTGAAATGTCAGAATAATAGTAGAGTGAATTATTTATTTCAGCTTTTATTTCTTTTATCACATTCCCAGTGGGTCAGAAGTTTACATACACTCAATTAGTATTTGGTAGCATTGCCTTTAAATTGTTTAACTTGGGTCAAATGTTTCGGGTAGCTTTCCACAAGCTTCCAACAATAAGTTGGGTGAATTTTGGCCCATTCCTCCTGACAGAGCTGGTGTAACTGAGTCAGGATTCTAGGCCTCATTGCTTGCACACGCTTTTTCAGTTCTGCCCACACATTTTCTATAGGATTGAGGTCAGGGCTTTGTGATGGCCACTCCAATACCTTGACTTTGTTGTCCTTAAGCCATTTTTCCACAACTTTGAAAGGATGCTTGGGGTCATTGTTCATTTGGAAGACCCATTTACGACCAAGCTTTAACTTCTTGACTGATGTCTTGTGTTGTTGCTTCAATATATCCACATAATTTTCCTGCCTCATGATGCCATATATTTTGTGAAGTGCACCAGTCCCTCCTGCAACAACGCACCCCCACAACATGATGCTGCCACCCCCGTGCTTCACGGTTGGGATGGTGTTATTCCGCTTGCAAGCCTACCCCTTTTTCCTCCAAACATA
This sequence comes from Oncorhynchus masou masou, assembly GCF_036934945.1. Lineage (NCBI taxonomy): Eukaryota > Metazoa > Chordata > Actinopteri > Salmoniformes > Salmonidae > Oncorhynchus > Oncorhynchus masou. The sequence continues at coordinate 21,589,223 of NC_088213.1, read as the reverse complement.
ACGATGGATGATCATTATGGCCAAACAGTTCTATTTTTGTTTCATCAGACCAGAGGACATTTCTCTAAAAAGTACGATCATTGTCCCCATGTGCAGTTGCAAACCGTAGTCTGGCTTTTTTATGGCGGTTTTGGAGCAGTGGCTTCTTCCTTGCTGAGCGGCATTTCAGGTTATGTCAATATAGGACTCGTTTTACTGTGGATATAGATACTTTTGTACCTGTTTCCTCCATCATCTTCACAAGGTCCTTTGCTGTTGTTCTTCGATTGATTTGCACATTTCGCACCAAAGTACATGAATCTCTTGGAGACAGAACGTGTCTCCTTTCTGAGCGGTATGACAGCTGCGTGGTCCCATGGTGTTTATACTTGCGCACTATTGTTTGTACAGGTGAACGTGGTACCTTTTGGAAATTGCTCCCAAGGATGAACCAGACTTGTGGAGGTCTACAATTTTTTAGATTTTCCCATGATGTCAAGCATGTGTTTGAAGGTAGGCCTTGAAATACATCCACAGGTACACTTCCGACTGACTAAAATGATGTCAATTAGCCTATCAGAAGCTTCTAAAGCCATGAAATCCTTTTCTGGAATTTTCCAAGCTGTTTAAAGGCACAGTCAACCTAGTGTATGTAAACTTCTGACCCACTGGAATTGTGATACAGTGAATTATAAGTGAAATAATCTGTAAACAATTGTTGGAAAAATTACTTGTGTCTTGCACAAAGTAGATGTCCTAACCGACTTGCCAAAACTATAGTTTGTTAACAAGAAATTTGTGGAGTGTTTAAAAAACGAGTTTTAATGACTCCAACCTAAGTGTATGTAAACTTCCGACTTCAACTGCATTTATTCTTATTTGATCCCTTTACTTAGATTTGTGTGTATTCGGTAGTTGTTGTAGAATTGTTAGATTACTTGTTAGATATTTCTGCACTGTCGGAACTGGAAGCACAAGCATTTCGCAACACTCACAATAACATCTGCTAACCATGTGTATGTGACCAGTAACATTTGATTTGATCATGTTCTACTTCGTATGCTCATTAAACTCAATTCCTGTTTCCCTTTCTCCCTCATACTGGATCTGTCTCTTTTCCCTTTCATACTGCCCACACTATATCAGCACATGCACCACTGTCTGTTTCCTGGCAAAAAAATCACACCTTTCTGTTGGATGCTGTCTTGTGCAATCAGCTGTGTCCATCTTGAAGCAGGTGGGGACAGTAGACTGGGATAAAGGAGAGATTGAATGTATCTGAAACACTCCAGCCAGCTGGTCTACTCATGCTCTGAGTGCGCGGATAGGGATGCAGCCTTGCGAGGGTTAACTCGCTTAAACGTTTTACTCATGTCGGCCACGGAGAACGAGAGCCCACAGTACTTGGAAGCGGGCCACGTCAGTGACACTGTGTTATCCTCAAAGCGGGCGAAGAAGGTGTTTAGCTTGTCTGGGAGCAAGACGTCGGTGTGGCTGGTTTTCCCTTTGTAATCTTTGATTGTCTGTAGACCATGCCACTTACGTCTCGTGTCTGAGCCGTTGAATTGCAACTCCACTTTGTCTCTGTACTGACATTTTGCCTGTTTGATTGCCTTACGGAGGGAATAACTACCCACCACCCAAAGCTCATGTTCCCAGCATGCCTGTAGCATCCCTTTCACAGGATGAGACACCCCATGTCCCTGTAGGTTCAGCCAATCGTTAATTGCCAGCTGTTATCTCCTAATCTGCAATGGCATCTCCCTCATCTCCACCTGACACTGGGGAGGTCCAAAACGCCCCACTACATATTCTGAGTCCTAGTGCCTGTATGACATTTTTTTAGTGAGGTAGGGACTGCCGAACCATACGCTCAAAGTCTATTACAGATGGAATCAATGCAACATACATGGTCCTCAGTGAGGAATACACAGCCCCCCATTCCATTCCTGTCAGACAGTGCATCACATTCAGCACCTTCTTTCACTTTCCCACCACTCTCTCAATGTGTTCTGCCCAGGTCAGTCTAGTGTCAAAGTATACCCCAAGGAACCTGAAGACCCCCACAATCTCCAGTTCTCTCCCGTACAACCTCATCTCCCACTTTCCTCCTGGTAAAGAACATTGTCTGAGTTTCTCTACAGAGAACCTGAATCCCCACATTAATGCCCACCGCTCTACCTCGTCAATTTCTTCCTGTAGTTCCTGACTATGTATGATACATATCTTCCCGTCTTCCATAAGGCCCCATCATCTGCAAATAAAGACCTGCCAATATCCAGCAGTACCTGCAGACAGTAAACTGTTGGAAACTGTAACATTATGAATTGATACAATGTACTACTTGTTTTGTTAAAATAGATTACAGATTCGTTTCAATTAACTCCAACAATAGCTTTTAATTATCAAAAATATATCAATCAAACACAAAATATGAGACACACATACGCACTGTACATAGTACACCCATACAAGGCCTATACTAATAGCTACCATAAATGAGGGTTTAAAAACTGATAGGCAGTGAGTAAGCAGTAAAAGATTTGAAAAACAGACAGGAAAATTATCATTCATACCAGAAGGTGGCAGTATAACCCCTCAGTTGTTAGCTTTGACTTGCATCAATTTATTTCATTCAAATTGTCCAGGCATATGCTATAATCTTTGTTTTACAAACATACATTTGAACTAGGAACAATTGTTGTTATATTGGAATCCGGCTACTCATCATACTGATGTCGCAAACAGAAGCGTAATGATTCCTTCTCTCTCACCATCAGCATTGCAATGGCTTGACCTGTTCCTTCAGTATAATTTTATTGTGGGGGTAATTTAAACCATTCAGAAGACGGTTAACACACACTAACAAGTTTAGGTTGTTTGTGGTGCTGGGAGTTACTGCCCCAAAATACACTTAAACAACTTCATATCTCCATGTAAATTTAGAAACATCTTCCAACCCAACGTTGCAAAATGATGATTTCCCCAAAACAACTCCAAAAGCAAATTAAATTGGCTTCATACATGATATCTTGATTCATCTATATGAATGTGATATCTGTGTCACTATCAAGTGATATAAGGACATGGTTTACTTTCTTAATAAAGAAGCTGTCCACCCAATCAACATTAGTGAGTTCATGAGAGCAAATTACTGCTTCCTCGGCTGTCTGTCTGCCTGTTGCCCTCCTCATCATTAACCTGGTTAATATCCTATCAGCCTCCAGCTAGACATGTCAGCAGATGTGTATGTGACTGTCAGAGGAGACAGATCACTGTGTATCTTCTACCACGCAAGGAAGGCAAAACTGGGATTTGTGTTTTGGAGTGAGTGGGAAGCAAGGAAAGGCCATTGAGATGATAAATTCAATCTCTCTTCCCCAAGAAGAGGAGCATATGTCAGTGGAGATCTAGTGTTGGGGGCCGGCGGGCTGGACTAGCACGTCATACTCTAACTGGCGATGACACCTACTACTTATTTTACCTGTGGAACCGCTTGAAAAATGTCAGCAGTCAGACGTCTACAGTGGGTGGTCAAAACACAGCGTGCGCAGACTAACCCTAGATCCACATTCGGTGCGATGTGTGCGAGCTATTAGTCACGGAAAGACAATTACATTTCAATTGAATCAACTGTACATTACGAAATACAATTAAGACTATGATATGATGTGCTACACTGTAGGCTATACATGGGTGGGTGTTACCTCATCTGACCATTCAAACTGTTGATTGTTTGTTTATTTATTTACTGTATCTACAAATGACATCATGATGACCCTTTGAGATTTAGCATATCATTCTGAAGAGACAGCCTAATTAAATGTAAAAGCATTTCCCAGGAGGTGTCATGCATGTACATAGGCTAGTTGAGGGGCCACTGATTATAGCCAAATTCAATATCGCAGAATGAATTCTGTGTAGGAGAATGTATTCCTCCTACTCCATACTGACATACTGATGGTGTATCTGGGAGCTATGCAAGGCAAGTAATAATAATGATAATAACACTATGCAACACATGTTATCATACATAATATGGTAATATTAATGTGTAACCGTCATGTATAAAATATATTATGTATACTTGTGTGTCATATATTTAAGCAATAAGGCCTGAGAAGGTGTGGTATATGGCCAATATACTATGGCGAAGGGATGTTCTTATGCACGTCAAAACATGCCTGGATACAGCCCTTAGCCGTGGTATATTGGCCATATACCACATACCCGAGGTGCCTTATTGCTATTATAAACTGATTACCAAAATAATTAGAGCAGTACAAATAAATGTTTCGTCATACCCGCAGTATACAGTATACGTTCTGATATACCACGGGTGTCAGCCAATCAGCATTCAGGGCTCAAACCACCCAGTTTATAAACAGTAATTACAGCTGGGAAACTTTAATCAGAAAACATTTGAAGAGGAGCAATCATAAATCAACCATCCAAGAGGTGTTAGTGTATTATATCTACACAGCTGTAAGTTATCAAGACCCAGAGTGACAAATACATTCATGCTGTGTGAACAGAACACAAGGACAATACCTAATATACTTAATTAAAAAACATCCTAATCTAATCAATCATCTAACCTCTAACCTAACCTCTAACCTATTATACGGAGACCTCTTTTGTGTGTCCCATGTTGCTGACGACCCTCCCGCCAACATCCTAATAAGGAAAACAAGGGCAAAGAGAAAGAATACGGCAGACAGAGTGGGAGGGTCGTCACACAGTGTTCTGCCATGGCCAGCAAAGAGCCCGGATCTCAATCCCATTGAGCACGTCTGGGACCTGTTGGATCGGAGGGTGAGGGCCATTCTTCCCAAAAATGTCTGGGAACTCGCAGGTGCCTTGGTGGAAGAGTGGGGTAACATCTCACAGCAAGAACTGGCAAATCTGGTGCAGTCCAGATATGCACTGCAGTACTTAATACAGCTGGTGGCCACACCAGATACTGACTGTTACTTTTGATTTTGACCCCCCTTTGTTCAGGGACACATTATTCCATTTCTGTTAGTCACATGTCCGTGGAACTTGTTCAGTTTATGTCTCAGTTGTTGAATCTTGTTATGTTCATACAAATATTTACACATGTTAAATTTGCTGAAAATAAACGCAGTTGACAGTGAGAGGATGTTTATTTTTTTGCTGAGTTTACATTGAGTCAGCCTTCATATATACAGTGTAAGTCCTGTTTGTTTGTGAATTATGTATCTGTTACCAAAGTTGAATGTATTACATGTCAACGGGCCACACTCTAGTAAATGTTTCATTGTAGACGTATAGAGTTTCAGTCAAGTAAGCTACACAGAACAAATAACAGTTTGGAAAAATGTGATACCCTGCCTACAGGAACTGTCATGACTGGCAGAACATATTGGTAAATGTCATTGAAATACAGTGGGCTAATGTTATTGGTTCAGTTTATAATACAATGGATTGTCTCAGGGTAATAAAGGTGAAATATATTACATTGCCATTATTGATTGAGAAGGCCAGAGATCATCCCTTCATGCAAAAAAAGCCAGATAATAAAAAATGAGTTGGATAATAAGAGATTGAATACTTAGAGACTGGACGATACTGAGAGAAATGGTGAATGTGAGTACCATATAGATTTTTTTTTCAGTTTGAAGACAAGATTTAAACATTAAATCATGAATATACATTATTTATGTAAGGCGCCCACATGTAGTGTTTATGTAAGTAAGTGTTGCTTGCTTCAACTTGATTTTTAGTACACACTTGTTATATTTCCTCGTATAAAAAGCAAGTTATTTTCTCTCACTCACGCTGTGAGTACAATCTGTTGATTTCTCAGTCCTGCTATAGCCTGAGGAAAAGTGAAGCTTCTCTTCCCTGGCTGACTAAAGTAATCTGGTATAGGCCCCTATGGAATATCAGTCAATATCAGTGTTAAAGGGGGCAGAAACTGACAGAATTCATATCTATCCACTTGTACTATTTTGTGCATTTTTAATAAACCCTGTTTCCACAACATAATGGGATTTTAATTCTCAATTAGTAGACTAGTCTTCCAGTCAAAAAGTAGTAATGAGATGATTTTAAGTGAAGAATGGGTCTTGTTCATATCTCTCGGTGTTATTAAATACCTTTATTGGTCTTCTGAAGTGCCTGTTGATATCATGCCTGGAATTTCACATTGTGGAATTATTATTACGATGGTATTCTACGTTCCTCTTAGTTTTGGGTCTATGTGTGTAGGCTATGAGGGGACGAGGCATTCTTTTTGTCAGTAAAACTAAAGGATTCCAGGTAGGCTAGTTTAGAACAAGTTCTCATTTGCAACTCTGACCTGGCCAAGATAAAGCAAAGAAGTTCGACACATACAACAACACAGAGCTACACATGGAATAAACAAACATACAGTCAATAAAAGTCTATATACAGTATGTGCAAATGAGGTAAGATAAGGGAGGTAAGGCAATAAAAAGGCAATGGTAGCGAAGTAATTACAATATAGCTATTAAACACTGGAATGGTAGATATGCAGAAGATGAATGTGCAAGTAGAGATACTGTGGTACAAAGAAGCAAAATAAATAAATAAATACAGGATGGGGATGAGGTAGTTGGATGGGCTATTTACAGATGGGCTATGTACAGGTGCAGTGCTCTGTGAGCTGCTCTGACAGCTGGTGCTTAAAGCTAGTGAGGGAGATATGAGTCTCCAGCTTCAGTGATTTTTGTAGTTCGTTCCAGTCATTGGTAGCAGAGAACTGGAAGAAAAGGCATCCAAAAGAAGAATTGGCTTTGGGGACGACCAGTGAGATATACCTGCTGTAGTGCGTGCTACTGGTGGGTGCTGCTATGGTGACCAGTGAGCTGAGATAAGTATGAAGCGAGGGCCAGCCAACGAGAGCGTACAGGTCTCAGTGATGGGTAGTATATGGGGCTTTGGTGACAAAATGGATGGCACTGTGATAGACTGCATCCAATTTGTTGAGTAGAGTGTTGGAGGCTATTTTGTAAAAGACATCGCCGAAATCGAGGATCGGTAGGATGGTCAGTTTTAAGAGGGTATGTTCGGCAGCATGAGCGAAGGTAGATTTAATTTTGAATTTGAGATGCTTAATATCTGGAAGGAGAGTTTACAGTCTAACCAGACACCTCGGTATTCATAGTTGTCCACATACTCTAAGTCAGAACCGTCCAGTATACAGGGCATACACTCTGCAACCCTGATAAATTGTTCATACCTCAAGTATGAAAACCTTAACTTTTCCTTTTTGGAAACTTTTAATAATTTAATGTAAGGTAAATGTCAAAGAATTTGAAAATATTTGGTTTTATTGAATATAAATAATTTAATATCAACAATACAATGCAGCACATCCTCAATAACGATAAATACACATGTACATTTAATTCACCCTTCATTTCAGATCCAGTGACATTGCAAATAGCATTTTGGTCAACTGTAAACTGAACAGACATGTGACAATCATGTTAAAGCATATGAGATTTGATTCCATATTGACCAAAACCTTTATAGACATAGACTGGATGACTTCATCTTGGTTATAAGGAACATTATGATAGACTTCTGCATCACTTTCTGTTGTTTTGAATGTAGCTCTCTAATATCTTCATCAACAATCCAGTCTCCTATGGGATTTTAAGAGAATGCCATTAAATAATGCAGTAGACTTGTATTTTCTACTGCACAGTTAAATCTCTTGTCAGACCGGTTGAGGCTCACCTGGTTAAGATAATGTCATTAAACAATGCAATTATGAATCAGGAGAGTCTCATCATAAATTCTACAGATAAATCTATGGTCATATACAGGTTGGTGTTGTTGATAGCTCACCTGGTTTTTAGAGCGGTTCTCTGTGTCATCTCTGAGTTGGGCTTGCAACGCGACTCTCAGCACATCTTGGAAGAGATTTCCCATCCCGTTCTGCTCCGGACTCAAGGCGACCTCGAACGCATCCACAGACTGTCCATCGGGAGACTGGAGCAGAGGGCTATCCATGACACTCTTCTTGCCCATAAAATGACCTTGAAGGTAAGAGAAAGTTATATTTTGGTCATTTGATTCTCAAGTGAAATGAAATATTTCCTAACATGTTGAAAGTCTATTTTGAAAGAGTAAATATAGCTTTATTTGATAAGGGCTAGACTTAATCCATTGTTGTAATTAGGAATAAAAATATATATAATTGACAGATTTTACTTTCACAATTGTATGCTGTGTTATAGATGAGATTGAGAATAGCCTTCGCATGCCTTACCTGTCGCCCAAAGATTCCCTCTTTGATTAACTTTAATTTTCGCAACTTTATTTCCAAGTTCGGTTAAATCAAAACTCACTGAAGTGGTTACAGAAATGTAAGAAAAAAGCACAAGGTAGGTAAAAAAACAAACGTTAAAAAAAAATCCGGACATCTCTACAGAAGAAATGGGCTATAGAACTCTCCTCCTGGACGCAAAATTTCCAAATGGCAATAGAAGCGCAGTTATTCGTGACAGACTTTCAAACTCAATCCGATGCTGCATTTATACCATGCTGATCTGGGTGGGCTCTCTTGCGTGACACCGACACGAAGTCAGGGGAATTTTATGCAGAGCAATTCACAAGCATGGTTGTTGACCAAATCCAAACTGTCAGTCATTCTCACAGTTTATATCGGTCACAACGTAATGATTCGTGCGTAATCTTTAACTCTATAAATTATATTTGCTGCGTAAATTACGGGCGATTAGCTCGAACAATAGGTGGCTTTAACATAGCCTATCAGTGTCAACAGCTATGTGGAAACATGTCGATATCAACATGTCAATGATTTCATAATGAATTAGTTCATAGTAAACTCAATTAATAAGGATACTGCTGGGGGAATATTCCAATATTCTTAGTTTAGAAGACTAATCTATAGATGAATAGGCCTATTTTGGAGAACTCTGCAATGCAACTATTGAAGTGGTTGATCATATTACAGACGGTTTTCTCAATCCGTTAATACAGGACTAGTAAAGGCACTACTTTTTTTATTTTTTTTATTTCTTAAAGAAAACAACAATATTTTATTCATATTTTTTATTATTCAGATGTTTCTGGGGGTGATGCAGCAGATCTACTAATATGTATTATCAACAGAGAAGTCAGTATTAGCCCCTTGAGATAAATGTATATCTTAGGAGAAATGATTGGAGGTGTAAATTAGGTCCATTATCAGCTCTGCCCACAACAGATCCCTTCAGCTTTCCTTACATCATGGATGCATGGCAGGACATTCAGGCCAACACATTGGATGCATCACAAATGGACCCCTATACATCGTGCACTACTTTTGACCAGAGCACTATGGGCTATGTAGGGAATAGGGTGCCATTTGGGATGCAAACATTATTTCCTGCCAAGACACCCCCAAGGCCTTAGTTCCACATGAGTAGCCTGACATTTGGCTGTCAGTTGTGGCACACAGGCAGTCGTGGTCACTGGACCAGGGTCTCAGTCCCGCGGACCTCAGCCTCCGGTCTTAGGACAGGAGGGCTTGGACCCGAAATGGCACCCTATTCCCTATGTAGTGCACCACCTTTTGATGAGGGCCCGTAGTGCACTGATCAAAAGTAGTGCACTATGGAACCGGGTGCCCTTTGCGATGCAGAAGAGGACTTGCTGATTCTCACCCCAGAATTAAATCTGTTGAGACAGTGTCCTTTTTGACACTTCAGGGTGCTAACTGGGAAGTTAAGTAAGAGACCTAGGCCTACTACTTGGTATTGTCCCCTGTCTAACCTTTGACATCCAAGACTCCAGTCACGCTGTTCCTTCATTTAGCTTGGGTGCCGTGGGTTTGTGTGACAGAAATGAGGATATTATGAATGGACTATCAAGACAACCAAGTGCGTTGATGAAGGAGTTTGAGGCAAGAGAGACAAAGTACGTTCAGACATTTGGGGCGGATTCTCAGGGCAAAGATGAAGCCTCGTTCTGGAATAAAAGCATAGTCAATGTAAAATCTCCATCAAATCAAATCAAATTGTATTAGTCACATGCGCCGAATACAACAGGTGTAAACTTAACCGTGAAAATGTTTACTTACGAGCCATTTTCAATAACACAAAAGGAATAAAATTACAAGTTGCTTCATTGTCCAGGACTAAACTTAATCTGCGACCGGTAAACTGTCTCTTAATAAATGAAATTACTTGACAAGGACAATACTTGAAAGGTTGATTGAGGTCTATGGTCGAGCTGGACTCGACTCGCATGAATTTGAAGGACTCAAGGATTAGAGGTTATTTCATCTTAAAGTGCCTGAAGGATGTGTGAAGTGCCTACAGACTGAGTCAATGCAGGTAATTCCCTAGAGACCTGGAAAGTGTTGGTGTCCACAAACATACCTGATGAACCCTTTGATGGGGATTAGACTATGTTGGAGGGATTTCCAGTATTCTATATAAAGACATATAGGATTCACCATTAGATCAATTAGAAACGGTATAAGCAAACCACATCTAGACTGCACGTCCTTTTAAGATTGTCTGAATGTGAAGTAAAACAAATTGCGGTAACTGCTGTGCTTTAAATCCCAGTCTACCACCATCAAAACCTTCTATCACTCTACATTAGCAACATCCTCCAGAAATGCAAGATTATTTTAAGACTGTGACCACCCACGGTTAATTAGAATTTTAACTCATACCATCAGGGAAACTGTAAAGGGTCCATCAAATGAAGACTGTGAGCAAAATCTGCCTTGATATCTGTTAATATATAATGCATAAAATATGGTTGTATTTATTTTATTATTGTGTAACAATTTTAATGGTGTGGGAGGAATACTGTTTGGCCATGTCTCAAGAATATTTGGATGCTGTACAGTGTTTATTGAATAATGTGAAATGCCTTGAGTCAATAATAATTGAATCCTTTTGTTATGTACGGCAAGCCTAAATAAATTCAGGAGTAAAACTTTGCTTAACAAGTCACATAATAAGTTGCATGGACTCACTCTGTGCGTAATAATAGTGTTTAACATGATTTTTTTAATGACTACCTCATACCTGTACCCTCATATATAATTATCTGTAAGGCCCCTCAGTCGAGCAGTGAATTTCAAACACAGATTCAACCACAAAGACAAGGGAGGTATTCCAATGCCTTGCAAAGAAGGGAACCTATTGGTAGATGGGTAAAAATAACAAAAGCAGACATTGAAAATACCTTTGAGCATGATGAAGTTATTAATTGCACTTTGGATGGTGTATCAATACACCCAGTCACTACAAAGATACAGGCGTCCTTCCTAACTCAGTTGCTGGAGAGGGAGGAAACCACTCAGCGATTTCACCATAAGGCCAATGGTAACTTTAAAACAGTTACAGAGTTTAATGGCTGTGAAAGGAGAAAACTGAGGACGAATCAACAACATTGTAGTTACTCCACAATACTAACCTAAATGATAGAGTGAAAATAATGCAGTCTGCACAGAATTAAATAAAATAGCCCAAAACATTCATCCTAAAGTAAAACAGCAAATAACAGCATATGTGGCAAATAATTTAATTTTATGTCCTGAATACAAAGTGTTATGTTTTAAGGGCAAATCCAACACAACACATCACTGAGCACCTCTCTTCATATTTTCAAGCATGCTGGTGGCTGCATCATGTTATGGGTATGCTTGTCATCGGCAAGGACTGGGGAGTTTGTTTAGCATAAAAAGAAATGGAATGGAGCTAAGCACAGGCAAAATCCTAGAGGAAAACCTGGTTCACACCAGGAGACAAATTCACCTTTCAGCGGGACAATAACGTAAAACACAAGGCCATTAAATTAAAGTTTCTTACCAAGATGCCATTGAATGTTCCTGAGTGACCTAGTTACAGTTTTTACTTAAATCGTCTTGAAAAACTATGGCAAGACTTGAATATCTGTCTAGCTATGATCAACAACAACTAGACAGAGCTTGAATAATTTAAAAAAAGAATAAAGTGCAAATATTGTACAATCCAAGTGTGCAAAGCTCTTAGAGACTTTCCCAGAAAGACTCACAGCTGTAATCGCTGCCAAAGGTGACTAACATATATGGACTCAGGGGTGTGAACACTTATGTAAATGAAACATTTCTGTATTGTATTTTCAAATAAATATGCAAACATTTTTTTAAACATTTTTTCGCTTTGTCATTATGGGCTATTGTGTGTTCAGGCTGTAACACAACAAAATGTGGAAGAAGTCAATGGGTATGAACACTTTCGGAAGGCACTGTATGTCAAAAGGGCAAACATCGGTTCAGAATATTGTAAAATATATATATATATTCATACAGTACCAGTCAAAGGTTTGGACACACCTACTCATTCAAGGGTTTATCTTAATTTGAACTATTTTCTACATTTTAGAATAATAGTGAAGATATCAAAACTATGAAATGACACATATGGAATCATGTAATAACCAAAAAAGTGTTAAACAAATCAAAATATATTTTATATTTGAGGTTCTCAAAGTAGCCACCCTTTGCCTTGATAACAGCTTTACACATTCTTGGCATTCTCTCAACCAGCTTCATGAGGTAGTCACCTGGAATGCATTTCGATTAACAGGTGTGCCTTGTTAAAAGTTAAATTTCTTTCCTTCTTAATGCGTTTGAGCCAATCAGTTGTGTTGTGACAAGGTAGGGGTGGTACACAGAAGATAGCCCTATTTGGTAAAATACCAAGTCCATATTATGGAAAGAACAGCTCAAATAAGCAAAGAGAAATGACCGTCCATCATTACTTTAAGACATGAAAGTCAGTCAATCCAGAACATTTCAACAACACTTTCTTCAAGTGCAGTCGCAAAAACCATCAAGCACTATGATGAAACTGGCTCTCATGAGGACCGCCACAGGAAAGGAAGATCAAGAGTTACCTCTGCTGCAGAGGATAAGTTCATTAGAGTTACCAGCCTCAGAAATTGCAGCCCAAATAAATGCTTTAGAGTTCAAGTAACAGACACATCTCAACAGCAACTGTTCAGAGGAGACTGTGTGAATCAGGCCTTCATGGTCAAATTGCTGCAAAGAAACCATTACTAAAGGACACTAATAAGAAGAGACTTGCTTGGGCCAAGAAACACCAGCAGAGGACATGAGACCAGTGGAAAACTGGCCTTTCTTTTTATGAGTTCAAATCTGAGATTTTTGGTTCTAACCGCCGTGTGTTTGTGAGAAGCAGAGTAGGTGACTGGATGATCTCCACATGTTTGGTTCCCACCGTGAAGCATGGAAGAGATGTGATGGTGGTTTGCTGGTGACACTGTCAGTGATTTATTTAGAATTCAAGGCACACTTAACTAGCATGGCTACCACAGCGATACGCCATCCCATCTGGTTTACACTTAGCGGGACTATCATTTGTTTTTCAACAGGACAATGACCCAACACACCTCCGGGCTGTGTAAGGGCTATTTGACCAAGAAGGAGAGTGATGGAGTGCTGCCTCCACAATTTACAACCTCAACCCAAGAAAATAAAATCTCTTGAATGAGTAGGTGTGTCCAAACTTTTGACTGCACATATATAGTGAACCAAAATATTAACACAACATGAAACAATTTCAAAGTTCCAGATCATATAAAGAAATCAGTCAATTGAAATAAATTGATTAGGCCCTAATCTATGGATTTCACAACTGGGAATACAAAGCTGTATCTGTTGGTCACAGATACCTTAAAAAAAAGGTAGGGGCGTGGATCAGAAAACCAATATCTGGTATGATCACCGTTTGCCTCATGCAGCATGACACAAAGTTGATTGTGGCCTGTGGAATGTTGTCCCACTCCGATTCAATGGCTGTGCAAAGTTGCTTGATATTGGCGGGAATTAGAACACCCTGTCGTACATGTCGATCCAATCATCCTAAACATGCTCAACGGGTGACCTGTCTGGTGAGTACGCAGGCCATAGAAAAACTAGGACATTTTCAGCTTCCAGGAATTGTGTACAGATCCTTGCTACATGGGGCCATGCATGATCATGCTGAAACAATAGACCTCAGGATCTCGTCACAGTATCTCTGTGCATTCAAATTGGCATCTATAAAATGCAATTTTTTTTGTCTGTAGCTTATGTCTGCCCATAACCACCATGGGGCACTCTGTTCACGTTGACATCAGCTAACCGCTCGCCCCAACAACGCCATACACTTGGTATGTGGTTGTGAGGCCGGTTGGATGTACTGCAAGATTCTCTTAAACAACGTTGGAGGCAACTTATGGTAGAGATATTAACATTCAATTATCTGGCAACAGCTCTGGTGTATATTCCTGCAGTCAGGATGCCAATTGCACACTCCCTGACTAAGTCGCTCTGGATAAGAGAGTCTGCTAAATGACTCAAATGTAAATGTCATATTTAGCCTGCATGTAAAATAATGGCATTTTGAAAATGCACAAAATGTGTTTTAGTTATGCTTGATTATAAGAAAAAAAACACTAGATGCATAAGTTACCAGATTGCAGGATAGAGGGTAACAGATGTCATATTTAATGTCACAAACATATCACTTGTCATTCAATATTTCAAGCAAAGCCCAATTAAAAAGTGAAAACAAATTACACAATTAACCATCTAAAATGTTGGATTCATGTTCTGAAAAAAATTAAAGAAATACAGCTCTTTATTCTACTTAACTTATATCTAATTTCCCTCACAAAAATAATGAATGCTTGTTTTTATATAATGTAAACACTATCCACATTTCTAGACAATTCAAAACACATGGTAGAGAAAAAGCAACTTAATTTGACATAATCAACATAATTCTGTCTTGAAAGGCATGGTGGGGTGGGGATTTCCAATTCTTCCTCTGTGGCAGATAGTTAGGTAGTCTCTTCCTCACTCCCGATGGACCAGGACAAACAGACCCAGCAGGAAGAGAACAGCGTACTGGGAAGGGGAAGAACAACAACATATTAGTATCCCTGTTCCGAGGATCTGAAAGCAACAGCTTTCCGTCTGCCAGTTGCTGTCCCACTGTTTAGTGTCTGGCTGCTGGTCAGGCTCTCTAACCTTTAGAGTACCTGCACAATGCACCTAATAAGGCTGAATTTAGTAAACAATTCATAAAACCTTAGGTGATTTTCCTTCTAGTGATGACGATGTAAAATATCTTACCTTGAATTTGGGATAGTCGTTCATCAGAATGGTAACGATTCCGATGTATGGCACAAACCTGGAGACAAAATTGACATTCAGCATCAGATGACATGTTCATGACAATGTCATGTCGCTGTTATGATGTACAATTCAAGTAAATTATTACCTAACATTACATCTTCAATAGTTAAATACAGTGGTGGGAAAAGTACTCAATTGTGGTACTTGAGTAAAAGTAAGGATACCTTAGAAAATGACAAGTAAAAGTCACCCAGTAAAATACTACTTGAGTAAAAGTCTAAAAGTATTTGGTTTTAAATATATTTAAGTATCAAAAGTAAATGGAATTGCTAAAACGTACTAAAGAATCAAAAGTCAAAGCATAAATCCTTTCAAATTCCTTATATTAAGCAAATCAGACGACAACATTTTCGATATACGGAGAGCCAGGGGCACACGCCAACACTCAAGACATAATTTACAAATGAAGCATTTGTGATCAGTGACAGTAGTGATGACCTGGGATGTTCTCTTGATAAGTGTGTGGGTGTCAGGGAAAATGTATGGAGTAAAAAGTACATTATTTTCTTTAGGAATGTCCCAGGCACTCATTTGTTGACTTCTGTAATCGAAAAAGCCTTGGTTTCATGCATGTTAACATCAGAAGCCTCCTCCCTAAGTTTGTTTTACTCACTGCTTTAGCACACTCCGCCAACCCTGATGTCCTTGCCGTGTCTGAATCATGGCTTAGGAAGGCCACCAAAAATTCTGAGATGTCCATACCCAACTACAACATTTACCATCAAGATAGAACTGCCAAAGGGGGAGGAGTTGCAATATACTGCAGAGATAGCTTACAAAGTTCTGTCATACTTTTCAGGTCTTTGCCCAAACAGTTAAAGCTTCTAATTTGAAAAATTAATCTCTCCAGAAATAAGTCTCTTACCGGTGCCGCCTGTTATAGACCCCCCTCAGCTCCCAGCTGTGCCCAGGACACCATATGTGAATTGATTGCCCCTCATCTATCTTCAGAGTTCGTTCTGTTAGGTGACCTAAACTGGGATATGCTCAACACCCCGGCAGTCCAACAAGCTAAGCTTGATGCCCTCAATCTCACACAAATCATCAAGGAACCCACCAGGTACAACCCTAAATCTGTAAACATGGGCACGCTCATAGATATTATCCTGACCAACTTGCTCTCCAAATACACCTCTGCTGTTTTCAATCAGGATCTCAGCAATCACTGCCTGCATCCTCTATGGGTCCGCAGTCAAACGACCACCCCTCAACACTGTCAAACGCTCCCTAAAACACTTCTGCGAGCAGGCCATTCTAATTGACTTGGCCCGGGTATCCTGGAAGGATATTGACCTCATCCCGTCAGTCGAGAATGTCTTGTCGTTCTTAAAAAGTAATTTCCTCCACAATCTTAAATAAGCATGCCCCTTTTTAAAAAATGTAGAACTAAGAAAAGATATAGCCCTTGGTTCACTCCAGACCTGACTGCCCTTGACCAGCACAAAAACATCCTGTGGCGGACTGAAATAGCATTGAATAGTCCCCGCGATATGCAACTGTTCAGGGAAGTCAGGAACCAATACACGGAGTCAGTCAGGAAAGCAAAGCTAGCTTTTTCAAAACAGAAATTTGCATCCTGTAGCTCAAACTCCAAAAAGATTTGGGACACTAAAGTCCATGGAGAACAAGAGCACCTCCCCCCAGCTGCCCACTGCTCTGAATCCCCACCGATAAATGATAATCGAAAATTTCAATAAGAATCTCTCTTCGGCTGGCCATGCTTTCCTCCTGGCTACCCCAACCCCGGCTAACAGCCCCCCCCCCCCCCCCGCAGCTACTTGCCCAAGCCTCCCCAGCTTCTCCTTCACTCAAATCCAGATTGCAGATGTTCTGAAAGAGCTGAAAAACCTGAAATCAGCTGGGCTAGACAATCTGGACCCTCTATTTCTAATATTAACTGCCGCCATTGTTGCAACCCCTATTACTAGTCTGTTCAACCTCTTTCGTATCGTCCGAGATCCCTAAAGATTGGAAAGCTGCCGTGGTCATCCTCCTCTTCAAAGGGGGTGACACTCTAGACCCAAACTGTTATAGACCTATATCCATCCTGCCCTGCCTCTCTAAAGTCTTCGAAAGTCAAGTCAATAAACAGATCATTGACCATTTCGAATCCCACCGTACCTTCTCCGCTGTGCAATCCGGTTTCCGAGCTGGTCACAGGTGCACCTCAGCCACGCTCAAGGTACTAAACGATATTATAACTGACATCGATAAAAGACAGTATTGTGCAGCCGTCTTCATCAACCTGGCCAAGGCTTTCGAACTCTGTCAATCACCGTATTCTTATCGGCAGACTCAATAGCCTTGGTTTCTCAAATGACTACCTCGCCTGGTTCACCAACTACTTCGCAGACAGAGTTCAGTGTGTCAAATCTGAGGGCCTGTTATCCGGACCTCTGGCAGTCTCTATGGGGGTACCACAAGGTTTAATTCTCGGGCCGACTCTTTTCTCTGTATATATCAATGATGTCGCTCTTGCTGCGGGTGATTCCTTGATCCACCTCTACGCAGACGACACCATTCTGTATACATCTGGCCCTTCTTTGGACACTGTTAACTAACCTCCAAACGAGCTTCAATGCCATACAACACTCCGCACCCGCCCGCCCGACTAGCATCACTACCCTGGACGGTTCTGACCTAGAATATGTGGACAACTACAAATACCTAAGTGTCTGGCTAGACTGTAAACTCTCCTTCCAGACTCATATTAAACATCTCCAATACAAAATCAAATCGGTTTTCTATTTCGCAACAAAGCTTCTGTCACTCACACCTCCAAACTAACCCTAGTAAAACTGACTATCCTACCGATCCTCGACTTCAGCGATATCCTCTACAAAATAGCTTCCAATATTCTACTCAGCAAATTGGATGTCATCTATCACAGTGCCATCCGTTTTTTTACCAAAGCGCCTTATACCACCCACTACTGCGACCTGTATGCTCTAGTCGGCTGGCCCTTGCTACATATTCGCCGCCAGACCAACTGGCTCCAGGACATCTACAAGTTTATGCTCGGTAAAGCTCTGCCTTATCTCAGCTCACTGGTCACAATAACAACATCCACCCATAGCACTCGCTTCAGCAGGTATATCTCACTGGTCATCCCCAAAGCCAACACCTCCTTTGGCCGCCTTTCCTTCCAGTTCTCTGCTGCCAGTGACTGGAACGAATTGCAAAAAAATCTCTGAAGCCTTATATTTCCTTCATTAACTTTAAACATCAGCTATCTGAGCAGCTAACCGATCGCTGCAGCTGTACATAGTCCATCTGTAAATAGCCCACCCAATCTACCTACCTCATCCACATATTGTTATTTACTTTTCTGCTCTTTTGCACACCAGTATCTCTACTTGCATATCACCATCTGTTCATTTATCACTCCATTGTTAATCTGCTAAATTGTAATTATTTTGCTACTATGGCCTATTTATTGCTTGCCTCCTCACGCCATTTTCACACACTGTATATAGACTTTCTTTTTTTCTATTGTGTAATTGACTGTACGCTTGTTTATTCCATGTGTAATTCTGTGTTGTTGTTTGTGTCGCACTGCTTTGCTTTATCTTGGCCAGGTCGCAGTTGTAAATGAGAACTTGTTCTCAACTAGCTCACCTGGTTAAATAAAGGTGAAATAAAAAATAAAATTTAAAAGTAGTGAAGTAAAAGCTCAAAAATAAATAGTAAAGCCAACTACAGACACACAAAAACAACAAATTAGGTAGTACTTTAAAGTATGTTCACAACTGGTTAAATACTTGAGAAGGGTTAAAGCAAAAAAATGTGACTGAAACTTGTCTGTGGCCAAGTTAACCTGCCCGGGGCCAAGTTAACCTGCCCTTTCATGTCAGAAAGTCATGGCCATCATGCTTTCAGGGAAAGAGGATAATTGTGTACATGTATTAGACCTAAACTGCGAGTTTGACCAATACCCCCTTCCTTAGGGGGTCCGGGGTCCACCCTGGGATAATTTGTAAGTAGAAGACTGAAAAGTTCTGGTGACTTTTTTAAAGGGACATTCTACTCCAAAATGAAAATACAATTATGCTGAAACCATTTTAAATTAAATTACCACCTCCAGAAATGTGTCCGATAAAATATTGGTAAAATCATATTGGACCATGCATATAGCCTATGCATGGTGTATATTATCAGATATGCTATAAGCAATATCACCTGTAGCCCAACTGATGCAGCATAGTGACTATAAAATGTACATAGGCTGAAGCATGGAGTTTGTCCATCTGCATTTACCCATTGGACATAACATCCTGATCGTCATTAATAACTAGACTTTTATTATAAATATACTGTATATTAATTAATTATTATTCACTAGAAAATGTTTGATATTTTGGTTTCTATTACAAACTGACATTGTCCATTTAAGACACAGTTGCCCCTTTTAGAGCTGTTGCATATTGAGTCAGTCTTTTCGGTCAGCCGGATAATTTGGCTCCTTTCACCTAAAAGAGCTTCTCATTTGGCTCCCAAGCGGCTCCTCATCAGTAGTGCTTAGAAATTGACATAAAACCATGAAAAATGGTCAACCCTTAATTTAAAGCCTAAAATGTTACCTACCATTATGTCAGTTTGTGAAATTTGAATTCAAATACATTTTTACCTGACCAAATTATTAGATGGCTTACAAAAAATAAAAGGACAAAAAAATGTAAAGCACTGAAAACAAATTGCATAGTGCAGAATGAGGGTCTCTCCTCATAGTTCCTGCACTGAGGAATTACCATCTTCAGAGAACATTTTTTATAATTTATCTGCAGATAGTTGATGTCTGGAGATCAAAGAGCAGAGGTCTGCACATCAGGGAGTCCAATAAACTGGGGGGGGGAATTGCAAAAAAGAACCTAAAGCAGTTTGTTCGCAAACTACACATCACTACTTTGTGCAGAAGTGCCTAAACCATGCTCTGTTGTAACCAGAGCATTTCTAAAATGATGCCACTCGCATAATTGAAGGAGTAGAGAAATAAACGTGACAGCAATGGAAAACTGGGATCCTCCTCTTAAATAAAAAATAAATAAAAAAGGCCAAACCCACTTTCAAAATACATTTGCCAAAACTGCTCTCAGGCCTTGAATGCGCCTCGAGTGTAGGGATGTGACAAATGGAAAACATTTTCTTAACTTTTAAACTGCCATTTTCATCTGAACATCTGAGTGTCAGCTACAGCATGTCAGTTCAGTTCACACAGCGTAACAGAGAAAATAACATATTTGATAATACATTTATCTGGGAAAATATTACTTCATATTAGGATGTGATCTCCAGATCAGCCCCCCCCCACACACACCTTTCCCCCTGAGGCTTTTATGTGGATCTACACTGATCTCAAATCCGTCACTGTGATGGAGAACTTTAAACCATGCTTGAGCCCTTCCCCTTTACAGGCTAGATGAGCGCAGACTCAAGTTCAGTTTAATTTAGCACTAAATAATATCAAGGGAAATGGTATCATATAGATCCAGTGAAGTGAAGCATGAGACTGAAGTCATACAGCAGACTAAGCCTAGTATCACTCTGGTGGAATGAGATAAATGCTCACCCTCTGGCTCGTCCCACCACGTCTTTCTTCTCTAGCCAGTGCTGTCCCGGCTTGTACAGCCCTCTGTCATCTACAGAGTTGTTGTCACCTTTGGTCAGGAACTTGATTTCGCCATTTTCCCTGGAAATAAACATTTAGATTTAGTTTGGATGTCATACATCGATTTCCTGGCCCCAGAGCGGCTTATGCTCTGACAATGACATTTATTCAGTTACCCAGCATATATTAAAAAAACATACGAGGTAAGAAATATTACAGAATATTTAGAGCCTAGTTTGAGTGTTATGCAGCAATACAAACTTTTGGGGGGAAGTAGGCCTTCTAAAACTTGTAACAAACAAAGAGAACTATCCGAGAGAGAAATATTGCATTTCAATAACTACAGAAATATCATAGACCAACTTTTCATGAATCTTTAGTACTCTGTGTACTATGGGGATCTCTCTGCCCTCTATCCTGAAGACCACAATCTCTCCGACTCTGATGGGGTCTTCAACCCGGTTTGTCAGGAACAGAAGGTCTCCTCGATGGAAAGCAGGTTCCATACTTCCACTGAAACCAAGGACATGTTACAGTCAAGGATAGACAGGTTACTGCAAATTAGCAGATGCGCTTCAGACAAACAGTAGGTATGTTGGTGCTACACTTTAGTTGTGAAAGTGGCAAATTTCCCCTTACTATGTTAAGCGCTTTGAGTGTATTGAAAAGCACCCCATCTACATAAATCCAACACCAATGCTTTACCTGAGGACGACAACAATAGGGCTCTCGCTGCCTGTCAAGACCATCAGTCCTTTCCAGATCATCAGGGCTGAGGACACTATCATACCAAAATTAAGCACCTGGTAGTAGAGCTGAAAACAAATAAGACAGGTTGTCAGGTTGAGACGAGGATAAGCTAGTGTTCGCTTATAACAACTTCATAATAACTATGTCTACCAACAGCTGGTCCTGGGGACTAACAAGGTGTGCAGGCTTTTGTCCCAACCCAGTACTAATACATATGTTTCAGTTAATAAAGGGTTTGGTGATCAGCAGAATCTAGTAGAAACTAGTAACTTAGGCTGGAATAAAAGTCTGCACACTTTGTAGGTCCTCAGCACCAGGTTTGAAGAAGACTGAAGTAACACCATATTTAGGCAGAGAGGAAATTGTACTGGCTAAAGCTACATTGATTTTGCAAGGTTGCTAGCTATTTATTTTGACAACCCAGTTTATCATGCATGTTTAATAGGCGATGTAACGTATATAACTAGCAGGACAATGTTCTTTATACGCGATTAAGACCACACGGAAAGCTGGGTAGCTAGTTAGCGTAGACGACTTGACATTTTAGGCAACGTGCTATTAACCAGCCGGCTAATGTTGCTAGCATAACTAGGTAGCTAGCGAACTAGCCTTGGAAGAATCAGTCACATTCACACAACATCAAAAACAATATTATCGTACATACCTGGCGCTTATTCATCCGCCGCACATCATCAAGGAAATCTAAAGACAACATCGTCCCAGTATTGAGTTTATAAAATGACCTAAATTAAATAAAAACCAGTGATCGATACATAAAAAGCGAACATATGGGTGAACGTCCGAGAAACTTGCATCCAAATCTTCCGGGAACACTCAGCCGGAAGTTCCGCCCACATTCAAAATATTTTGTCGAGGTGTCGCTTCGCGATACGGGGGCTGGCAGACAGAAGGTTTGGATATGCAAATTTTAAGAGCTTTCATTCACTTACGTAGTGAACACCCGATTCAATTGCAATCAGTCGATCTAATCGACAACTATCATTAGAAATCAAGCGATATGAGTTAGACAGTGGGGCGCCGCCTGCAATGAATGTATGAAAACTCTAAAAGCATAAAAAACTATGATGTCTGAAATATAACAAAACAAGAGAGAACTTTCTACAGGCTGGCACGCGTTATTATAACATTCACCAGAGAGACAATCCCTGGGAAGATTGCTATGTATTTGCCAATGAGAGGCTTTGAAGCCACCAGCATGCCATATTGTAAGGGACAATTAAATCCACCAGCACAGAGAGAAAATTCTTCACCTGTGACCTAAAGAGAGAATACCCTTATCCAGTGACCCACAGAGAGAAAACCCTACTCCAGTGAACTACTGACAGGTCCCATCATCTCTCTCTGACTGAGCAGGGTTTCTGTCACAGGACAGAGGGAGTGAGGCCAAGGGTAGGAGGAACAGCCATAAACATTGCACCACATAGCAATACTGAAGAAAAATATAAACACAACATGTGACATTTTCAACGATTTTACTGAGTTACAGTTGATATAAAAAATCGGTCAATTGAAATCAATTCATTTGGGCTTAATCTATGGATTTCACATGACTGGGCATAGACCCACCCACTGAGGAGCCAGGCCCAGCCAATCAGAATGAGTTTTTCCCCATACTAGGGCTTCATTACAGACGGAAAAACTCCTCAGTTTCATCAGCTGTCTGTGTGGCTGGTCTCAGACGATCCCACTGGTGAAGAAGCCAGATGTGGAGGTCCTGGGCTGGCATGATTACACGTTGTCTGTGGTTGTGAGGACGGTTGGATGTAGTGCCAAATTCTCAAAAATGATGTTGGAGGCAGCTTATGGTAGAGAAATTAACATTAAATTCTCTGGCAAAAGCTCTGGGGGACATTCCTGCAGTCAGCATGCCAATTGCACACTCCCTCAAAATTGAGACATCTGTGACATTGTATTGTGTGACAAAACTGCACATTTTAGAGTGGCCTTTTATTGACCCCAGCACAAGGTGCATCTGTGTAATGATCATGCTGTTTAATCAGCTTCTTGATATGACACACCTGTCAGGTGGATGGATTATCTTAACAGAGGAGAAATACTCACTAAAAAGGATGTAAACAAATTTGTTCACAACATTTTGGGGATCTTGTTGGGTTTACATGTATTTATATTTTTGTTCAGTATAATTGCCATCAGCACTTCTGATTTGAGCAGTTCATTGACATTGACACACAACTCTAAGGAAATGAGAGACGTGGACACAGAATATTGCGGGTCCCCAGTGCTTAATAGCTACAGGAATTTCTTATAATTTCTTTATCTTTGTTTTATTTTAACCCAGCACCGGGATTCTCATGTGTGGAATGTGCATAACACATTATTTTTCTTCATCAACACACAAATCTGCCTTGGGTGTGTGAGAGTGTGCATCTGCGTGCATTGAGTTTGCATGTGTGTGTGTGTGTGTGTGTGTGTGTGTGTGTGTGTGTGTGTGTGTGTGTGTGTGTGTGTGTGTGTGTGTGTGTGTGTGTGTGTACCTGACACCTGCAGTTGACACACAGGTCTGACTCATAGGGTCCACATGGATAGGGTCCACATGGTGTTCCATCCATCACTCTCTCTGCGGGGAATCTCTCCCCACAGGGGAACCGAACAGGGCACACAGCTTCTCTACAGAGGGAACACAAAGGGGGTTAATGATGGGGGAACAGAACAGGGCACACAACTTCTCTACAGAGGGAACACAAAGGGGGATAATGATGGGGGAACAGAACAGGGCACACAGCTACTCTAAAGAGAGAACACACAGGGGGTTAATGATGGGGGAACAGAACAGGGCACACAGCTTCTCTACACAGGGAACACACAGGGGGATAATGATGGGGGAACAGAACAGGGCACACCGCTTCTCTACAGAGGGAACACACAGGGGGATAATAGCCTAGCGCAGTGATCACCAGCCAGTCATTTGTGATCGTCTTGTTGATCTCCAAGGGATTCCTAGTCGATCACCAAACATTTCTGTAAAAAGCCCTACGATAAAGCCTTGCATTCCAACGTCTTTTATTTGTTTCGGACTGTCGGCGGTAGGTGCACTTGATTCAGCAGCCCTAGCTCTGGGAAGGCAAAGTGTTCCCATGTTGAACCATTCCATGTGTCTGAAGGTAGAAGGTAACTGAAGGTAACTGCTGGCCAATCAGATAGCTCAGATCACCTTGTCTGCACAGTTTCCTCATGCCATAGACCGTAAAAAGAAGCCTTGAACACACAGGAAAGTTGATAATGTAAGATTTCAACACTTTTCAAACGTACATCTCTAAACGTACTAAAGTACATCTCCATCTAGTTGTCGCATCGTGGATAACTGTAGCACTTTAGCGAAGCCTAACCCTTTTCCTAACCTTAACCTAATTCTCTTAACCTGCTGCGTTAATTCTAATAACCTGATGCGTTAAT
Source organism: Oncorhynchus masou masou (assembly GCF_036934945.1). NCBI lineage: Eukaryota > Metazoa > Chordata > Actinopteri > Salmoniformes > Salmonidae > Oncorhynchus > Oncorhynchus masou. Next base: position 21,564,246 of record NC_088213.1, on the reverse strand, counting down.
TCTCCTAACCTGCTGCATTAGTTCTCCTAACCTGCTGCGTTATTTCTCCTAACCTGCTGCGTTAATTTTCCTAACCTGCTGCGTTAATTCTAATAAACTGCTGCGTTAGTTCTCCTAACCTGCCGGGTTAGTTCTCCTAACCTGCTGCGTTAATTCTCCTAACCTGCTGTGTTAATTCTCCTAACCTGCTTTAGTTTCCTAACCTAACATGCTGTGTTAATTCTCCTAACCTGCTGCATTAAATCTAATAAGCTTGTGTTAATTCTCCTAACCTTCTGTGTTCTCCTAACCTGTTTAATTCCTAACCTGCTGCGTTAGTTCTCCCAACCTGCTGCGTTAGTTCTCCTAACCTGCTGCGTTAGTTCTCCTAACCTCCTAACGTCAAGACACTACTGTCTGTATCTGTACTCCAACCTCTAGCCACAAATGTAGAAGCTGTCATTTTCGAGGCAACAACCTCAATATCACAACAACCTGCAGTTCTAATAAGTTGCTGTGTTAATGCTCCTAACCTGCTGCATTAATTCAACCTGCTGCACCTAACCTGCTGCGTTATAACCTCTTAAACCTGCTGCATTGGTCAACCTGCTGCATTTTCTCATAACCTGCTGCGTTAAACCTTCACCAACCTCAATTCTCCTAACCTGTTGCGTTAGTTCTCCTAACCTGCTGCGTTAGTTCTCTAACCTGCAGTTAGAACCTGCTGCGTTAAGCTCAACCTGCTGCGTTAGTTCTCCTAACCTGCTGGGTTGCTGCTTTAGTTCTAATAAGCTGCTGTGTTAATGACAACCTGCAAAATCTGGCTGGGAAGTTCTCCTAACCTGCTGCGTTAATTCTCCTAACCTGCTGTGTTGTTCTGGTATTCCTAACCTGCTGCGTTAATTTCCTAACCTGCCATTAGTTCTCCTAATCTGCTGTGTTAGTTCTCCTTGAACTTGGCAATTCTCCTAACCTGCTCCAGTTCAACAACCTGCTTTAGTTCTCCTAACCTGCTGGTTAGTTCTCCTAACCTGCTGGTTAGCTCCTAACCTGCTGGTCCAATCTGTATATGACACTACTGTCTGTATCTTTCCATCTAGGGGCTGTCATTTTCGAGGCAACATCAATATCACAACAGCAGGACTCAAACCTGGTCAGTTGGACCTTGAGTACAATTGACAAATAAAGTAATCTTAAACATCTTCATCTTTTGTTTTGTATTCCCATTGTGATTGGTCTCTGAAAACTAGGAGGACGTTTTTGAAATAGATAAAATCCTCCTTCAATTTGCCATCTGTAAGCCATGATGAAGACTGGTAAGGCCCTGATGTGGCAAAAAACCTTGGTTTTACCAATAATGAAGCATTTTATCAACTTCCACTGCCCTCCAAGAGAGTTGCTGATATACTTTTCATGTTCAGGTTGCTCCTCAATCCATGCACCTTGTTTGTAGAGCGAGGTAGTGGCAGTGTTACCTTGCTAGGAACCATAGAAAGTCAGGGAGCCTGTTCGTCTTGTGTGTGTGAGTATAAAAAAAAACGTTTGAGAACTCTAGCCTAATCATGATTTTGAAAATGAGTCTGACCTCCTTGTTGTCCGTCCAGGACCAGGAAAGTGTTATTAGGCTGTATGGGTCATGTCATGTTTCAGATGTAAGGCTACAGCTGCTGCTTCTGTGCTCTCATATCGATTCTGTCTGTTGTTCAAGCATCAGCATCAAGCATCCATCCTCATCATCTTGACAAGAGCCTGTACAGGTGGCTTGTGTTGTGTCAATTCCCAGAATGAACTATTGGGTTTGTTCTTCTTTATTTGCAGTGAACTGTGTGGCTGTGGGAGTTACTCACGTTTCAGATGGCTTATTGTACATCACAATGCATTGTGTCACTAAACAAACCCAGGCACATTAGGCTAATTGATACTGTCACGGAGCAAATAGTTTTTGTCATGTGTTCAGTCAAATTTCCGAGGGAAAGTACATTTGAATGAAAAGATGAGTCATACAATTGTCAGAACTGCCTGATTTCTTTTCATGTTGACAATTATTATGATTCATGGATATTTTAAGCCTCTGTCAATGTTTGACCAATACTGCAACTGTGTAGCCTATCATTAATGTAGGTTACATGACAACAAGCACAGATCTACTGTCTTGTACAACATAATGAAAACCCTCATACAATTCCAGATATAGGTTTGCGAGTCATGGTGGCGCCACAGCAATCACGTCACACTAAAAAGCTAGTGTCCAGGGGGGGCTGGTTAAGGATTCCTTTAGAAGGTGAAACTGACCCTATTAGTTGGTTGTTTAAGCATTGATGGTTTTAGCTTTGACATATTTTGTTTCTCCAATGTGTTTGACTCGCCCAGGGAGAGTCGTGAGTCGTGGCTCAAGATCTTCACAGAACACTCACTTGTTCCCACTGTGGATGAGAATAGTAGAGGTCCGTGTTGATAAGGGAAGGTGTTCTTTTCAAATACCCACACTGTGGTGGTGTCAGTGTGAGCTTGTGAGTGGGTTTGACAAAACGCACACACATACACACACATTCACACAAACACACACACGCGCACGCACGCACACACACACCACCACTCCTGCCTTCATAATGGCAGATAAACATCTTTAGAATACAGCATACCAAGTTCTGTTCTCCTCAGAGAGAGCGAGAGAAGCTCAGCCGATGTTCAGTAGACCAGCCTCAATCTTTCTGATTCAATATGTCTCACCAGCTCTGAGAAATAGATGTATGCCACAGGAGGTTGGTGGTACCTTAATTGGAGAGGACGCGTTTGTGGTGATAGCTGGAGCGGAATCAGTGGAATGGTATCAAATCCATCAAACACATGGTTTGATGTCATCCCATTTCTCCATTCCAGACATTATTATGAGCCGTCCTGCCCAAGATAGTTTGTGTGTATGTATTGATATGTAGGCTACGTGTGCTTTTTGTAAAAACATATTTTTAATGCAGTTCTGTCCTGTAGTGCTGTTGCCTATAAATGTTCTGTATTATGTCATGTTTTGTGTGGACCCCAGGAAGAGTAGCTGCTGCTTTTGCAACAGCTAATGGGGATCTTAATAAAATACCAAAAAATACCAATACCCTCAGCAGCTTCCACTGATGTATACACGTGTTCTATTATCAACTCTTATCAAAATAGCCCAGTAACATTGTTGTTAACACTTATCACTAATAAGGCATGATGGTAATAATGTACATTACTTTAGGACTATATTACATTACACATCTGAAAACACATAATTAATCAATGAGTCCTTCAATAATTAGGAATTTGTTCAAAAATCATGGTGGATACTTGAAATGCCACATATCATTTTGTGAATCACTTGCTATTGTAATTTTTCTAAATGCTTTACCCTTTTGTCAAAGGGGCTCCTGAGTGGTGCAGCGGTCTAAGGCACTGCATATCAGTGGTAGAGGCATCACTACAGACCCTGCTTCAATTCCAGGCTATATCACAACTGTCCGTGATTGGGAGTCCCATAGGACCCATAATTGGCCCAGCATTGTCCAGGTTAGGGTTTGGCCAGGGTAGGCTGTTTTGATCTAGCAAGCTTTTGGTTTCTGTACCAACACTCTGACTAAAGCTATATCATTGTAGGCTATATCACAGGCCAGTCTTTTATACAGTATATACAATATACCGTATATGAACATGCATATACGATTATTATGACAATGCTTTTTGTCATTCTGTTTCATATAATTTCCACAGATCCTCTGAAGGTGTCATGAATACATTGCTAGCATTTCCACAGCTCCTCAGAAGACGTCATGAATACATCGTTACCAACCACCAACGTATGACTGCTGAAGACTATGAAATATGGCCCGAAATTGTAGTGTGGTGGATATTATTTTCTGAGGAGAATATGATGACCAAAAGAACGTTAAATTGTTCAAAGTAGCCCAGGCTACATTATCATCTAATTAGTCCGTATTTATGTGATTCCAGCCACATTGAGCCTTTATGCTCTCATGAGAGTGGAACAGCGTGGAAGCAGAGAGATCTGTATCAGAATGTCATTGTTTCCTAAGCACAAGGCATTCTGGGTTTTGGTAGATTACCTCGCCCTTGACAGCCTCAACAGTGGCGGCGGGGACAAAATGGCCGCCTGCGACTTTTGGTGGATTAGAGATAAAAGTTGTTCCAAATGCCATCACTGTACTGTGACATTTAGCAGCCTGTGATGCTTTTCAAATAAATCTGAATAAATGGTCGGGAATTACAATGTCTCTCAGCCAATTACAAATGAACATCACGCACAACAATGTGAGTTTAATAACCGATGGTGTAGCCTAGGCTAATGCCTCTAAAATGTCCTAATCGCTAACTGGTTATAGTTATACACGTGCCACGTTCAACCAGTTAGCAAGTCGGACACTTCAGAGTTCCAACTAGCACGTGAACGCGGCATATCTATGAAGGATTTGTCCTGGGAGATCACACTCAGTCCTCTTTTTTAATTTGATCAAATGAGATCTCAATGACAATGAACCACCATTGTGCCTCTAATCAGCTGTTTACTTTGTAGTCCTTCTGAATGAGACTGCTACAGGAATTCATGTAAATGTAATATCTGCTTGCCTTGTGTGGCCTAACATGACCTTATTATAGCTGATTATTGTGCATGACTCTTCCGGCCCGTTCACCCTTATGGTTAACATTAGCTCCATATAAATGATTAACATGCTACAATTAACGTAGCCTCTCATATCATATTTAACAATTGCCTGAATGGATGAGACGTCATTGACAGATTTGTCCTTTCTATTACTCTCCATAACTCTGATTGTGTCAATGAGTATCCATCAGTCCACAGAGCACTGGGGCGCTGTGCAGTGTGAAGTCCTGATATTAACTTGAATTTCTGTTTTATTAACTGATGGGGCAATTATTTATATGTACTACATGTGACGTTTCTATAATTAGTGACTCTCAATATCCACAGTTGCTGTGCCTTGCACTGAATCTCAATCGACAGATTAGTTTAATTGACTAGAATCAATGCTCGTTAGCTCTCCTCATCAGACACACTCAGTGCAATATGAGGAGCTATTTTAATGTATGATGTTTTTATTCAACAATTTCCTGCTGGAATCTGCTTGGATTAAGGAATGCCTCATTTTGAGTTCCTCTGAGTGGGTCCTGATAGAGAAATGTGATTTGGCTGGCGTCAGTGTTTTTAACAAGGTTGTACGTTTGAGGGGGATATGTAATAGGGTATGTGAGCACTAAGCAAACTGTAGCATGAATGTGCCTCCTGAGCGATGATTGGTTTTTAATTACCATAGAAATCACTTGACGCCTAATACCCTTAACTGTGAAGGTAGGCTTGTGCTTTCTGTTGAACTATTACTGAATACGGAAAGACTGAGTGTAAAGTCTAACTTCCAAATAATATTGTAGTGTTCTTGGAAGTCAGATAATTATGTAGGCTATTTGTAGGGATTTTTCCATTGCATTGTTTGACTTGATGGACTTTGTGGGAATAGGTTGGATCAAGGAAATGAAGGTTTGGTAGGATTGGGTAGGCAGCACACTGTCTGGGTTTGAAAACATGCTCTAGTTACAACCTTGTCCTATCACTGAGATTTAAAACCTTTTCCAGTAAATGATGGTGAGGAAACACCATAGCAGCACTCAACCCAGCATGACTTCTACTCCTGAAACTCTGCTCCCTAAAAGGTGACGAGGAAAAGCAAGGAAACTCTCAAAATTTTCACAAGTCGCATCCTATTCGACCAAATACTCTTCACTCTCTGTTGACCCTGAGGGAGTTGGGTCAATTAAACCAGGGTGTCGATCGATAGTATGTGGGCAGAATAACAAGACACGTCTGCCATCTACTGTCAGTGCACTCTCCACACTATGCCATTTAACCCAGGCAGGCAGGAGAATGACTGCATGGACTGCATCCCAAATGGAACCCTATTCCCTATTTAGTGCACTACTTTTGACCAGGACCCATAGAGCTCTCTATAAGGAATATGGTGGGATACTACCCATGCACTCATTTTCCTGCTTGCCTGGGTTAAATGGCATTGTGTGGAGAGTGCAGTTAGCCCTGGATCTCCCTGAGCTGTCATCACCTCTGTCACACTTTCTAACGGCTCCTGAAAGGGCCCTCTTCTCGGCCGCCAACTCCCTCGGCCCCCACCTCCGGGCTATATAGGTCCCAGACCTGAGTCATTGTCGTATCAGGCAGACACTTCCAAGCCAAGACTGTGTAAGACATGAGCCACTAATGAGCCATGATGGAGTCAGATATCAATATATCTATTATGTTGTGGGAAGCCTCATCATGAGAGGAGTCTTTTGAAAAGAAGACATAAAGGTTGCCAGTTTGATGCAAAAACTTAAGTGAACTATTTACAAAATAATAAGCAGATCAGAGCAGATCAGCCTATAGAATGACAATATAGTAGGAAAAACGTATTGAGGAGGAGGAGTCTTATGACCATATCGCTCATTAATATATTCTGTAGGTGATTCAATCATAGAGTGGTGTGACTTTTTTGTGGCTTGTCATGTATTCACCTGAGCCGGGTCTTCTGTTTAGCGAAGGGGAACCTGTTTGAAGTTGATCCTCCTTTTCTTGCGACTTTCAAAGGAATATCCAGCCAATAGAGAAGTTTAATATCAGCTCCAGTTTTCATAAAGTGTCCTAGATCTGAATTCCTACTCTGAGACACTTTAATTTAACACTTCAATATTGCTCAGAAACAGCATTGCCATGACACAATTGAGAACAACTGGTTAGGTTTATGAGAGGACTAGGTAGTGATGCAACCAGTCAGGATACTCTCGATGGTGCAGCTGTAGAACCTTTTGAGGATCTGAGGACCCATGCCCAAACTTTGCATTCTGCTGATGGGGAATAGGTTTTGCTGTGCCCTCTTCACGACTGTCTTGGTGTGCTTGGACCATGTTCGTTTGTTGGTGATGTGGACACCAAGGAACTTGAATCTCTCAACCTGCTCCACTGCAGCCCCACTGATGAGAATGGGGGTGTGCTCTGTCCTATTTTTCCTGTAGTCCACAATCATCTCCTTAGTCTTGATCACATTGAGGGAGAGGTTGTTGTCCTGGCATCACACGGCCAGGTCTCTAACCTCATCCCTATAGACTGTCTCATCGTTGTCGGTGATCAGGCCTACCACTGTTGTGTCATCGGCAAACTTAGTGATGGTGTTCGAGTCGTGCCTGGCCATGCAGTCATGAGTGAACAGGGAGTACAGGAGGGAACTGAGCATGCACCCCCGAGTGGCCCCTGTGTTGAGGATCAGCGTGGCGGATGTGTTGTTACCTACCCTTACCACCTGGGAGCGGCCCGTCAGAAAGTCCAGGATCCAGTTGCAGAGGGAGGTGTTTAGTCTCAGGGTACTTAGCTTATTGATAAGCTTTGAGGGCACTATGGTGTTGAACGCTGAGCTATAGTCAATGAATAGCATTCTCACATAGGTGTTCCTTTTGTCCAGGTGGGAAAGGGCAGTGTGGAGCGCAATAGAGATTGCATCATCTGTGGATCTGTTGGGGCGGTATGCAAATTGGGGTCTAGGATTTCTGGGATGATGGTGTTAATGTGACCCATGACCAGCCTTTCAAAGCACTTCATGGCTACAGACGAGTGCTACGGGTTGGTAGTCATTTAGGCAGGTTACCTTAGTGTTCTTGGGCACAGGCACTATGGTGGTCTGCTTAAAACATGTTAATATTACAGACTCGGACAGGGAGACAGTTCCCAGGGACACTTCCCACTTCCCAGTCTTCACTGACTCGGTCACTGACTCACTGACTCTAGAACAGCTGGTGTTCTCATGCATGATTCAGTGTTATTTGCTCCGAAGCGAGCATAGAAGTGGTTTAGCTCATCGGGTAGGCTCGTGTCACTGGGCAGCTCTTGGCTGTGCTTCCCTTTGTAGTCTGTAATGGTTTGCAAGCCCTGCCACATCCGACGAGCGTCTGAGCCGGTGTAGTACGATTCAATCTTAGTTCTGTATTGATGCTTTGTCTGTTTGATGTGATGAGAGCCCAAATGTGGTGGTTGATTTATATTATGAGAAGGCAATATAAGGACATGATTGTATCGTGAGCATTATGTCAGCGTTTGTTTCTTGCGTGTTGTATTGCAACTGACTGTAATGCTGAGTGTACATGTATATTTCAGTGCTGTAGAGCAGGGGTGTCAAACTCATTCCGTGGAGGTATGAGTGTCTGCAGGTTTAAGTTTTTTCCCTTCAATTTTTAATTTTTTTATTTTTTTATTTAACCTTTATTTAACCAAGTAGGCAAGTTGAGAACAAGTTCTCATTTACAACTGCGACCTGGCCAAGATAAAGCAAAGCAGTTCGACACATATAACAACACAGAGTTACACATGGAGTAAAACAAACATACAGTCAATAATACAGTAGAAAAATAAGTCTATATACAATGTGAGCAAATAATGTGAGATAAGGGAGGTGAAGGCAATAAACAGGCCATGGTGGCAAAGTAAATACAATATAGCAATTAAAACACTGGAATGGTAGATTTGACAGTAGATGAGTGTGCAAAGTAGAAATACTGGGGTGCAAAGGAGCAAAATAAATAAATAAATACAGTAGGGGAAGAGGTAGTTGTTTTAGGCTATTTATAGATTGGCTATGTACAGGTGCAGTGATCTGTGAGCTGCTCTGACAGCTGGTGCTTAAAGCTAGTGAGGGAGATAAGTGTTTCCAGTTTCAGAGATTTTTGTAGTTCGTTCCAGTCATTGGCAGCAGAGAACTGGAAGGAGAGGCGGCTAAAGGAGGAATTGGCTTTGGGGGTGACAAGTGAGATATACCTGCTGGAACGCGTGCTACGGGTGGGTGCAGCTATGGTGACCGGTGAGCAGAGATAAGGCGGGACTTTACCTAGCAGGGTCTTGTAGATGACCTGGAGCCAGTGGGTTTGGCGAAGAGTTTGAAGCGAGGGCCAGCCAACAAGAGCGTACAGGTCGCAGTGGTGGGTAGTATATGGGGCTTTGGTGACAAAATGAATGGCACTGTGATAGACTGCATCCAATTTGTTGAGTAGGGTGTTGGAGGCTATTTTGTAAATGACATCGCCATACTCAAGGATCGGTAAGATGGTCAATTAAGACCTAGACAACTAGGTGAGGGAGTTCATAATAATTAGTGACCTTAACTCATAAATGAAGTACAAGGGTGGAGCAAAAAAAACGAACACTCGGCCCTCCGTGGAATCAATTTGACACGTGCTTTGAGAATCTCAAATGTTGGTGGTCGACTTTGATAGAGCCCTCGGTCTATTCAGAAACACAAACACTCTTGTTCCTGCTGATGGCTATCTGATCAAACCTCTAATATCACTTCCTCATTTATTTATGTTGTGCTGTCTAAATTCCCCTCCAGATCCTGTCACAGATTAAACCCAAATAAAGGCTGTCGCTGTGAATAATGATTTCTCTCCAGTTGAAATCTCCGCTGCCATCCACCACCATCATACTGATTTGTCTGTCATCACTACGTTGAGACTGCGTTGACGCTGACAGCTCCTGACCCTCTCTCTCACTGACTGACGGAATTATGACATCACAAGTGTGCGTATACAATAAATTGCCAAGCAAGGATGAGGGGGGAGTAGTACACTCAGCCCGAGCTCCGCCACAAGAGTCTCACATTGGGGTTTCACACCTGCATGTGCAGCCATCGCTCATCTGTCTTTCTTGCTCTCTCTCTCATAAAACCACAGGGAATCATGAATAATAACATTGATGAACTTGGGCAATTTCTTCCCAAACACTGCTGATCTATAGAAACTATACAAAACAATATTTACGTGCTTTAGTAATATAAGAAAAGTAACTACCACTCAATTTTAGTTTTACTTTGGTAAATTATCTCTGTTTGTGCTATGCTGACATCTAGTGTACAGAATACGGACACTTGAGGTGCTGTTAATTTGAGGTGCTGAGTACATATGTGGTTTCTGGCATAATTCACAGCTCCGTCAGCAGCTGTGCACTGACTGTTTGAATCTATAAACCCATTGGTTTCTAAATGAGTTAGTAGTACAGTGTCTGTCATACATTACATATTGTACTACTCTTTGTCAGACATATCCAATCCATGAACAAGGGAATTATATTCCCTTTTGACTGAAATTGCAGTATTTCCCTCAATTTGATGTTTCTTCAAGTGAATGTCTTACAGCAATTATATGTTTGCTCTTTTGATCTGAAATATTAGAATGATTAAGAATGAAATAGGTTATTATCAGTGGCGTGCAGCTCTAATGTAGCCTTACTATCCATAGCTCCGGTGGTGCTGTATATTATTGCATTGTGATGACAGAACGCAATGTAATTTTGCCCTCTGAGATATCAGTCAGGCCTAGCTATCTGGCCAGCCGGACTTAGCTATCTATACCCCTCCCCAGATCTGTGCCTCGACACAATCTTCACTGAGCTCTACGGACAATTCCTTCAACCTCACGGCTTGGTTTTTGCACTGTCAACTGTTGGACATTATATAGACAGGTGTGTCCCTTTCCAAATCATGTCCAATCAATTGAATTTTCCACAGGTAGACTCCAATCAAGTTGTAGAAACATCTCAAGGATGATGCCTGGCACATGGCCTGGTTCCTCTCTAGGTTTCTTCTTAGGTTTTGGCCTTTCTAGGGAGTTTTTCCTAGCCACCATGCTTCTACACCTGCATTGCTTGCTGTTTGGGGTTTTAGGCTGGGTTTCTGTACAGCACTTTGAGATATCAGCTGATGTACGAAGGGCTATATAAATACATTTGATTTGATTTGATTTTGATTTGATGATCAAAGGAAACAGGATGCACCTGAGCTCAATTTTGAGTCTCATAGCAAAGGGTCTGAATGTTTATGTAAATAAGGTATTTCTGTTTTTTATTTTTAATACATTTGAAAATAATTCTAATAACATGTTTTCACTTTGTCATTATCGGGTATTGTGTGTAGAGTGATTAGTATTTTTATTTATTTAATCAGAATAAGGCTGTAAATTATCAAAATGTGGAAAAAGTGAAGGGGTCTGAATTCTTTCCGAATGCACTGTGTTGACATGCATATTGTTATTAAACGACACCTAAAAAAAACAAATCATTAGTTAGCTACCAATCACATGAATTGTGCACAAATATGATAGCTAACGTCAGTGGTGTGGTGCAGACAGAATGAAACTGGTATCAACAAATGTTTCACTCTATCTGATAAAACATGACATTGCTAACTAGGCATAATTTAGCTAATACCATTTTAAAGTTGAATTAATAAGTTAGACACTCACCAGACAATGTTGGTAGGTACTGTAGCTAGCTAGCTAGCTTGGTTTCCAATTTCCAACAGTTGTTTCTAATCCCCTTGATTGGTCATCAACTGTTTGCCACTAGTGATAGTGAATATTATTGTTGCCAAATGTTTGCTGCAGATTCACCACTAGTGGCAAACGTTTACAAACTTCTGGCAACATTTTGTTGCACACTATTTAGTTTGCAGCAAATTAGCCACAAACTTGCGGGAAGTTTGCAGCAAACTTGCAGGAAGTTTGCAGACCATGTCCTCAGGGCCATTGGGAGCGGGTCTCTGAATTGAAACCATTTATTTGTGCATATTACACCAGGTGGGAAAGCCCCAAGTCTAATTTTGGATTGTGTCCAACTTTTTAGACCTCTACTTGAGGCCCAACCTAACAATCATTGTCACAACAGACAATACCAGAAACATTGTGAATGATGTCACAGAAACTGGACTTTGTCCACAAATAGGGTGCTTTAAATTTTGCGTATTTTCCCAAATAAACACAAATTAAAACTGTTTCTATCTATTTTTTCCGCTGTACTGAAACTGAACCGTAACCCCAATATAACTCGAAACATGGGTTTGGTGAACCGGTACACCTTTACGCTCAACTACAGAATTTTGATCTGTAAAATGTATCTTTATGATTCAAGCCTTTGGGGATCTTCATGTACCATTGAGCCAAGTGAGAAGAAGAAGCAGAAGGTAAGTCATGGGCCTATACTGTCATTGTAATGAGGATCTATTAAGATACCTAAATATGAGCTCTTGTATAGCATGACATTACTTAAGTTATAGATAGGCTATGGATATATTGAATTAACCTTTAATAATGTGGTTGGGATCTGTTATAACACGTTCATGAAATGCTTATAGATTATGGATATGTCGTCAAGGTAAATAATTTCCCAAGTGGTGCAGTTCTCCTGCAACAGGGTGACCAAATTACGATCCTACATCTGTCATGTCAGATACTTATATGTCAGATTACAGCAAGTGACATAGCGGCTAGCCCACGTCATTATTTACCACTGAGATACATTACATGTCAAATGGTTTCCAGGGTAGCACTCAAAACACAGCCTGGTCAATAAGAGGATTAATTTCAATATATTTCATTTTAATTTACAGCCATTGCATCCCGTGAGCATTTTCTATGAATGTCATACACTGCAACATGAAAACGTAGGCACATTTACAGTATAAAAAGAACCACGTTTTTATTTACAGTGTCATGGAAAACAATATACGCTACATTCTTAGGGCATAGTTTTCTTAACATAACTATTATCCTGAGCACTGTGCACCATTGAAGATCACCTTTAACTCCATAACAATCCCTTTAAATTTATTTCTCCTAGATGTTCATGTTGTTGGGACCTGAATCGAGCTGGCGTGCTAACCTTGTGAATTATTATTGTGAATTATTACTACAAATTATTACTAATATGCAATAGGAATTCCTGTATAATGTGAAAGCTTTAGCCTAAAAGTTTATGTGATCTACTCAATAAATTAAGAATGTATTCATTAGTGAAATTAATGTGTAATTTAATTATTTCAAGGATATATTAGTGTGTCATTTATTTCATTGTCTCCGATTCTGGCAACAGAGGCGACATGCCCATTAAAACTGAGGTGGCATTTCATTGTTTATTTTAACACAGAATTCATTAAGAGATGTGGATGAAGCCTCTGTCATTTCTGGAAACATTCAAGTTCTTCCATCACCTGGCCTTCTCTTTCTCCTTCTGATCTCATCTTTCTGTCTGTCTGTCTGTCTGTCTGTCTGTCTGTCTGTCTGTCTGTCTGTCTGTCTGTCTGTCTGTCTGTCTGTCTGTCTGTCTGTCTGTCTGTCTGTCTGTCTGTCTGTCTGTCACGGCTTGTAGGAGGGGTCACCAGCCTTTCATCCCAGACCGGCTCCCAGCTCCCCGAAAGCTCTATAGGTGGGAGGACAAGTCTGGCAGTAATTCCATATCTGGTTCAGCATTTATTCTCTTTATTGAGAAAAGCAGTTGCTTGCTTTCTACGGCCGATTCTAACTTCAGACAACATTAGGAACATCAACGGCCTTGTGCTTGGCGGTGGCTTTGCTGTCCTCTGGCTGTGCTGGCTTTCTGATCTGCCGAGGGCTTCCTGTGGCCTTCCTGGAGGGCTGGGGACTGAATAGAATAGGTACTTTATTAATCAATTTGGCTAGCACAGACTTCGACTTCTACCCTTTTAATAACACCCCTAGACACACATGTTGAGAGGTTACAGGGTCCGCCACAGCGCAGCGCCCTTGGATGGAGACGGTTTGGGGGTTAAAGGAAAACTCCATCCTAAAACTATCTTTTGGTATTTGGTTCATTAGTCCGTTGTTGATATAGTCCAAAAATGTTTTCATGTCAGCAATCAAGTTTTCAAGATATGTAACTTTCAAAATACAGAAATCTTGTCTGAATGATGCAATTTGCATCCTCTGATGCTGCGTTTGCATCATATGATGCAAAATGCATTATTCGGGCCAGATTTCTCCATTTTGAACGTTACATATCTTGAAAACTTGATTGCTGACATGCAAAACATTTTGGGACTATATCAACAAAAGACTAATGAAAAAATACCAAACAATAGTTTTTGGGTGGTGTTGTCCTTTAAGTGCCTTGCTGAAGGGCACAATGGCAGTGGTTCATACCTGGAGGAGCCGCCCATCTTGCGGTGGAGCAGGGGGCTCCTGGAGCACTTGGGTTTGGCTGGGGTCTGCAGGGAGTCCTGTGTCTTCAGGGACCTCAGGCTGAGGAGGCCGCAGTAGTAGTTACACTGATGCTGAGAGACAAACTGCTCAAACACATTGGGGTTTTCTGTGATCGTGAGACTTTGGTACCTGGAATAATAACAACAGATTCAATGTTACAGATGAGTAAAGGAACAGTTTGTTGACAGAGCTTCTTGCCAGATTTTGTTATTACAGTATTTGTAATTGTAATTGTAAATGGTCTATGTAGTCATGAATATCTCTAGAACACAATGTTCAGAAAATACAACAGAATAAATTATAGGCCTACCAACCCTTTCGATTTGATGGAAATTCCAACGTTTGTGATCTTGAAGTCAACACCTGCAGCACAATCACAATTACAGTTCATTTCACCTGTTCTGTTATTCAGCCAAAGCATTATCCTGCTAGAGTTAGTCACCCGAGACTATGGACACTGTACCTTCCATCCGAGTGAGCAGCAGGTTTCCATTGGTCCACTGGAGGATCCAGTGCTGCAGAGTACAACACTTCAGTGCCGCCTCCGAGCCAGTTCTCATGACCAGCCGGCCTGTAGCGTCCATCAGACAGTACCTCAGATAGACCCCCTTCAGGTCAGACTCCACCGTGGCATGGGGAATGGTGTTGGCAGGCCGATACATATGGTGGACTGGGATCACTCTGTGTAACCAAGAACATACACACACTGTGGTATGACAGAAGGCTAAACAAAGTAGTGAAATAATATGAAAAAACATTGTTTTTATGTGCAAGTTTCGTATCATTTTGATGATCTCACTCACTCCAGCGCTTCTCCAAAGGTTCCTATCACCCTACATTCCGCAGCAAAGATCTTGCAGTATTCACGAGCGATGTTCTGAAGTCTACATTCCTTTATGGAAAGAAGATTATATTCATGATCGGACAAAACAACTTTAAATGGGTTAGGGATCAGAGCTTTGACTAAATGATTTTTTGATTCCTTTCATAACATCAATAATATTATTACATTGGCCCAATTTCCATTGATTCTCATTAAACATTTACTTCGTGTTAAAGAAGTAAAACCCTTCACCTGTTGAGTGATTGCCAGGTTCCTCTCGATCAGGTTGCTCTCCTCCTTGACTCCGTAGTAGGCGATGGGGCTCTTCACCTTGATGTAACATGTGGTCCCAGACTCAAACACTGGCTCCAGCCCATAGATGACCTTCACTCTGCAGGCCTTGTGGGAGCAGCCCTCTCCTATATGGGCCTCCTCCATCATGATACGCCCAAAGAATTTACTTCCCCAGACGCCAGAGTCAGCCAGGCCCTTGGTGAACAGTAGTGGACTCATCTCTATCTCCTCTCCCACTGTAGAGAGGAAAGATAGTAACATCATCAAATATAATGCACTGGAAGTGGTATTATGAGGCTGCATCGTGAGCCACCTGATCCTGCAAGCTTCCATGAATGGCTAGTTGAACGGCGCTAACCATTCATGTAAGCTTGGGGGATCAGGTGCCTCACAAGGCAAATTATGGGGTGTTAACGGACAGTATTGAACACCAATTACATCCTAACAAATAATAGACAAATGTAATCTTACCTTCTTGATCCTCACGCAGAAACATGCCAGAGAGTACTGCAAAAAAAGACAGAGTAGAAAGAATAAGAGCTTGCAAGATGCTAAGTATTTATATATTCCTGCTACCAGTCACTTTTCAGCCCAGTTTATGTATATCCACCTATCACGCCTACACTGACTTTCTTGCACACTCACACACCCACGCTAACACCCACACACACTCATATACACACACTCACCACCACGCACTTACCCACTCTCCACTTATATGGCTGCCATATTGTTTACTATTATTATTAATCCTGCTACCAGTCACTTCCTCCTGATCTCTGCCTACATGTACATATCAACCTTAACTACTCCACTATTCCTGCACATTGTAAATGTGGTACTGGCATTGACCCTGTATATAACTTACATACTTGTATTTATTTTGCTTCCTCTCTTATTTCTTATTTCTCCAGTTTTTTTGTTATACTATTTGACATTGAATACTGCACTGTTGGGAAGGGCTTGCAAGTTTAGCATTTCACTGTACTTGTGCATGTGACAAATAAAACTTGAAAGATATAGGAGATAAAACACGCCAGAGAGTACTGCAAAAAATAGATTATAGTCGACAGAATGAGAGATAAGAGATATAAAGATATAGGAGATAAAATACGCCAGAGAGTACTGCAAAAAATAGATTCTAGTCGACAGAACGAGAGATAAGAGATATAAAGATATAGGAGATAAAATACGCCAGAGAGTACTGCAAAAAATAGATTTTAGTCGACAGAATGAGAGATAAGAGATATAAAGATATAGGAGATAAAATACGCCAGAGAGTACTGCAAAAAATAGATTTTAGTCGACAGAATGAGAGATAAGAGATATAAAGATATAGGAGATAACGTGTTGAAACAACTTCAGAGATTGAACTGAGACACTAGTGTACATACTGTCAACACTCAGTAGGAAGTCTGTTGTGTCTGTCCCGTATTCATTAGTGATGGTGCAGCCATAAACTCCACAGTCTCTGCTGGACGTCTGGACAATAGCCAACGCTACCTGAGTCTCATCTCCTGCACTGGGAAACACACAGGAGTCAGGGATGGACAGAACAGCAAAATAAACAGAGTTTCAGAAAGCTCTAACTAGAATTTCTCAGCCACATGGTGTCTCTACAACACCTTATCATTGTTGCCATCAGGAAAACCGTCTTTGATCGTGATTATTTTATTGTTGAATACCTTTTATAAACAATATTTTCCACATTTTGGCTACAGCATTTCACGTCAAGGCAGCCTGCATGGAGGACTCACCTTCTTTTAACCTCAGCGATCTCCCCTTCATCCCTGATCCACTTAATTGTGGAGTCACTGAGAACGTTGAAGAACTGGCACCACAGCTTCAGATGTCCTGCCGCATCTGAGAAGGGCTCTCCTCTAATCTTCCTGATGACCTGAGGAGCTGTAGACAGAGGGGGGGAGAAAGAGAGATTAGTGCCAGTAAGAGAGGGACTCCCGATAGACAGGCACAACTAGGTAAAGATAGACACTTTCTTATGTTTCAGCTTCCTAACTTTAAGTAATATGGATACTGTTTCAGTTAAGCCTCCATGTAATCCCACCTGGCAAGTAGCTGGCCTCATAGAAATAGAATGACCACCTTATCACAGTCAAATTGCCAGGTTTAGAGGTTGTAAGCCAGTTCTATTAATTCTATATCTATAACTGACGATCCATCTCGTGACAGTGTCAAAGCAAACAGAGGAAGCACGAAGGCTCTCGATACCACTCCCTACTGGAGCTTAGCCAAAGAAACTACACTGACTCCAATGGTTAATTTAGTTGAATAAGACTAGCTACTCTCTAAAAGTATGCCAACATCATTCACCCCTTCTTTAAACTTTTTTTTTTACACTAAGCTGATATATCTTGAAAGGAGTTTACCTTTGAATGGGTTATGCTTGTCCTTCTCAGCTGGTTTCTCCTCAGTCTTGGTAGTGTCGGTTGTCTCCAGGGCAGGTTCCTGGCTCTGTTTGAGGGTCTCTGGTGTTGGAGCCAGCTTCCTCCTACTGAGCAGTGGGGAGCGTCTCTCTGTTGGAGGGGTGCGCTGGCCATTGGGGGGCTGCAGCAGGGGTGACCTGCGGGACAGCCCAGGGGACATGGGAGAGGAGGACTCTGGGCATAGCCTGGAGCTCATCCTGAGGACCTCCTCTCTCTGGGGGCTCTGGGTGTCAATCTGCGAAGCAACAGCTCCAGGGTCCTCTCCTTTGGGTTTCGGGATTAAGATTTTGCGTCTAGCGCCGGAGGCCAGCTCCTTTGGTGTGGCT
Source organism: Oncorhynchus masou masou (assembly GCF_036934945.1). Lineage (NCBI taxonomy): Eukaryota > Metazoa > Chordata > Actinopteri > Salmoniformes > Salmonidae > Oncorhynchus > Oncorhynchus masou. The sequence continues at coordinate 21,546,298 of NC_088213.1, read as the reverse complement.
GAGGGCATGGGGGACACACTGTCTGATCCCTTCAGCAGGCCAGTACTGCTTTCAGTGACTGAGACAGATGTTGAAGAGTCTGGCTTTGAATATTCCTCAACTTTCACCTCCTTGGATGGAGAGCTTTTGCTCTCCAACGGAATGGTGGGAACAGGTACTGACCCTTGTGTCTCACTACTTGGGGAACCATTGGTATCAAACCTTCGTACAGTCTGAGGACCAGGCTGAGGAACATCAGATTTGCATGCTTCACTCCGAACCTAAAATCATACCAGTATCTGGTGAAGAGTCGCTCTGTTTTTCACTGACAGGTTGCAATGTTGGGGTTGCAATGTTGTTTGTAAATCCTGTATTTTTTGTAGATAAACGTTGGTTCTCAGTGGCACTAGGAAGTGAGCTAGATTCTGTTGAACGCTCTGAAAGGGGAGAAGCACACGTTTTGTCTCTGCCATGTCGACTGCTGAACACTGGAGGCAGTGAGTGTGAAGAATCCATCCCTTTGACTGTATTTTCTAGTGTTTGTTGTTTCTCTGCAGGAAAGGTAACAGATGAGATGGATGGAGGAGGAACTGTAGTGTCCAAGGACTTCTGCTCAGGAGTAACAAGAGAAGACTCTTTTTGACCATCCTTATTCACAGCCAGACTAATATCAGCATTATGATCCAAAAGATGCTCCCGCTCTGTATCCATGACACTTTCAATGTCCATAACTATACATACAGGAGGATTACTGTTCTCTAAAGTGCCATCCATGTCTACAATAGAGATAGGAGGAATAACGAAAGCTTTAGGTGAGGCTTCAGTCACAGGACTAACTATGGGGGACTCAACTCGTTCTGGTTCAGAGGTATTAAATCTATATTCTACATTTGAAGCTGAAATAGAACTGACAGACAGATCAGTTTCCTTCTTACAAGTGTCTTTCTCAGGTTCCTGCCTGTACTCTGTCTCATCCATCCTCAACTCTGGACTTTGCATTCTCAAATCCTGTATGTCAGTTGATGGGGGACATTTAGGTTGTTGGTCTGTGTTTAGACTTTGTATAAGGGGCATTGAAATGGTAGCTACTGAAATAAGTGCCACTGAAATGGGTGCATCTGAAATGGGTGACACTGGACTTACTTCTGTTGGGGCACTTTTCTCCATTTGTGACCTTAGAATCTCAGCAATAGACATTACTTTAGCTACAGGTGTTGGGGCTTTTGGTTGTTGCTCTGAGATGTTTGTGTTTGGGACACTTGTTGTTGTGTCAGCCATCTGTGATGTGTCTGGAATAATAGGCTGAAAGTGGGGATTTAGAGAAAGATCTTGGCATTCTGCTATCTTCAACACAGGTATACTCTTCTCATCCCATACAGCCACTGCTATACTTTCAACGGTTTTCTTTTCAGGTGCTTTCGTAAGTCTTTCAATTTCACCTTCCTGAACTTTGCTAACTTTATAAACAGTTTCCATGTCAACTCTTCTCTCATAACTGCCTTCCTGTGCATATATCTCAGCCAAATTATTACCCTGTACTTTAACGTCAACTTGTATTTCTGTCTCACCAACGGTTTTTATAGCTATCTCAACTTGGCCTTGCTGGCCTACTGAGGAAACACTACACCCCAAGGTTTTCTCACCAACACCCGGGCTTTCCAGGGGTGACTTTAGTGGCTCTGTAAAAGGTAATGTATGACTCTCATTTGATCCCCTGGAAGGATCCTGTGTGCCCTGCATCATTTTGTCAGAGGCCGATTGGCTCGGAGGATTGTGCAAAGTAGGAGATCGTTTGTTGGAATTTGCTGTGACTTCTATGTCCGATGACGATGGAGAACGTTGTCGTGGCGAAGGTGATTGTCCGTCCAGCTTTCTCCGGATGGGTAGTATTACAGGTTCTTGCCCGACAGGTGTTCCCTTCCACTCTCTCTCTGTCTGTCTGTGGTTCTGTGTAACCTTGAGGCACAATAAAAGCAGAGACAGATTTACATTCTGTAAATACTTTGCTGCAGTCATATCCATGACACATAAACACACATCATTGTTATATACACATCAAAAATAAAAGCATGGCACCCCGGGTGGTGCAGTGGTTAAGGGTGCTGTACTGCAGCGTCCGCTGTGCCACCAGAGACCCTAGGTTTACGCCCAGGCTCTGTCGTAACTGACCGGGAGGTCTGTACAGCGACACACAATTGGCCTAGCGTCGTCCGGGTTAGGGAGGCCTTGGCCGGTAGGGATATCCTTGTCTCATTGCACACCAGAGACTCCTGTGCCGGCGCAATGCACACTAACCAAGGTTGCCAGGTGCATGGTGTTTCCTCTGACACATTGGTGGGGTTAGATGCGTGCTGTGTTAAGAAACAGTGTGGTTTGGTTGGGTTGTGTACCGGAGGACGCATGAATTTCAACCTTCATCTCTCCCAAGCCCGTACGGGAGTTGTAGCGATGAGACAAGATAGTAGCTACTAAAAACAATTAGAAACCATGAAATTGGGGAGAAAAAGGGTTAAAAATAAAAGCATCTTATGAACAAGTCACCAAAGTTAAATGTTAAAGTTAAGTGTTAAAGACTACTAAAATAACAACAAAGGCTTGACCTTTTCTCCGACAAACATTCCACATCCACAATGTGCAAAGCTCTGTCGACTGCAGATGTGTTTACTAGTTTAAAAAAATGTCAGTATGTATTTAAAAGTATTCATACAGAGGCCCATTATCAACAACCATCACTCCTGTGTTCCAATGGCATGTTGTGTTAGCTAATCCAAGTTTATCATTTTAAAAGGCTAATTGATCCATTAGAAAACCCTTTTGCAATTATGTTTGCACAGCTGAAAACTGTTGTTCTGATTAAAGAAGCAGTAAAACTGGCCTTCTTTAGACTTGTTGAGTATCTGGAGCATCAGCATTTGTGGGTTCGATTACAGGATCAAAATGGCCAGAAAAAAAAGACTTTCTTCTGAAACTCGTAAGTCTATTTTTGTTCTGAGAAATGAAGTCTATTCCATGCGAGAAATTGCCAAGAAACTGAAGATGTCATACAACGGCTATGTACTACTCCCTTCACAGAACAGCGCAAATTGGCTCTAAACAGAATAGAAAGAGGAGTGGGGGACCCCGGTGCACAACTGAGCAAGAGGACAAGTACATTAGAATGTCTAGTTTGAGAAACAGACACCTCACAAGTCCTCAACTGGCAACTTCATGAAATAGTACCCGCAAAACACCAGTCTCAACGTCAACAGTTACCAGGCGACTCCGGGATATTGGCCTTCTAGGCAGAGTTCGTCTGTCCTCTGTCTGTGTTCTTTTGCCCATCTTAATCTATTATTTTTATTGGCCAGTCTGATATATACGTTTTTCTTTGTAACTTTGCCTAGAAGACCAGCACCACGGAGTGACCCCGAACATGTGTACATGTGTAGTGTATATATATGGACACCCCTTCAAATGAGTGGATTTGACTATTTTAGCCACACCCGTTGCTGACAGGTGTATAAAATTGAGCACACAGCCATGCAATCTCCATAGACAAACATTGGCAGTAGAATGACCTTACTGAAGAGCTCAATGACTTTCAACATGGAAACGTCATAGGATGCTACCTTTTCAACAAGTCAGTTCGTCAAATGTATGCCCTGCTAGAGATGCCCAGGTCAACTGTAAGTGCTGTTACTTTGAAGTGGAAACGTCTGGAAGCAACAACGGCTCAGCCTTGAAGTGGTAGGCCACACAAGCTCACAGAACGGGACCACTGAGTGCTGAAGCGTGTAGTACGTAAAAATTGTCTGTCCTCGGTTGCAACACTCACTAACGAGCTCCAAACTCTCTCTGGAAGCAACGTCAGCACAATAACTGTTCGTCGGGAACTTTCTGAAATGGGTTTCCATGGCTGAGCACAAGCCTAAGATCACCATGCGCAATGCCAAGCGTCGGCTGGAGTGGTGTAAAGCTCGCTGCCATTGGACACTGGAGCAGTGGAAACTCGTTCTCTGAAATCATGAATCATGCTTCACCATCTGTCAGTCCGACGGACAAATCTAGGGGCGGATGCCAGGAGAATGCTACCTGTCTGAATGCTTAGTGCCAACTGTAAAGTTTGGTGGAGGAGGAATAATGGTCTGGGGCTGTTTTTGATGGATTGGGCTAGGCCCCTTAGTTCCAGTGAATGGAAATCTTAACGCTACAGCATAGATTGACATTCTAGATTCTGTGCTTCCAACTTTGTGGCAACAGTTTTGGGAAGGCCCCTTCCTGTTTCAGCATGACAATACCCTGTGCACAAAGCGAGGTCCATACAGAAATGGTTTGTAGAGATCGGTGTGGAAGAACATGACTGGCCTGCACACAGCCCTGACCTCAACCCAATCGAACATATTTGGGATGAATTGGAACGCCGACAGCGAGCCAGCCCTAATCACCCAAGACAGGTGCCTGATCACACTAATGCTCTTGTAGATTAATGGACGCAAGTCCCCGCAGCAATATTCCAACATCTAGTGGAAAGCCTTCCCAGAAGAGTGGAGGCTGTCATAGCAGCAAAGGGTGGACCAACTCCATACTAATGCCCATGGTTTTGGAATGAGATGTTCGACAAGCAGGTGTCCACATACTTTTGGTCATGTAATGTATCTAACGAATGAATCTTGTTTTCAATTTTGAGCTCTCGTGTGAAGTGCTGAGTGCTCAGACATATTTACTAATTGGAACCTGGTCAATGGATGAAGCAATCCTGTTTTCCAGTTATAACTCTGTTACTATCTCACAAACTGTTCTTGACTTGACAGCTATGGCTTGTAGTCAAATCACTATAATTCACACAGGTTCAACCCTTCAGATAGAAAGATTTGAATACTGTCTAATAGTGCTACTGGGGTGTAGCGTTGTTAAGCTGCACTCATTTGATTATGAGATGATTATTACTTCACTTAATATGTCCTTTGATGAGCCATGGAGATGAACAATACCCTCACAAACACAGTGCAGTCCCACAGTACAGGGCGAGGTAGTCTAATGTTTCGACCAGGTGCAGAGTGAATGTGGATCTGTTGTGAGATTAACTCCTGGTCTGAGCTCATGTTCCTTTAGTCTTAGATAAACAGTAAGAGATATGTAACTCATTTGAAATAAGCACCAGAGGGATTGGCTCCGGTGTGACCTCATCAGTGAATGAGATAAGTCCAGAGTTACTGAAAGAACCATTCACATTGCTTCTACTTTCAATATCACATAACTAAAATATGGTGTTGTGTGAAATAATAGTGCATTCCCTTTGAAGAATCAACTGACAAATTATATTGAAATGGGGAGTACATGAACATTTACAATGACATGTACAGAAGGGAGAGTATGCTCTTAGGTTCACATTGTACAAAAATCTATTGTAGGCCTACTTTGGTTTCATTGAAACACGAAAGTGCTTTATAACCTGTCTCTCTCTCTCACACAGTGTTCACAGTATGACAGTGGACTAAGCACAGACAGACATGGAACATTGAATATTTTTAGGTTTAGTGGGGAGACAATGTAATATAGATCATTCAAAGGGGTGCTTGATGGAACAGAGTGGACAGAAGTCTGTCTCAACATTATTTTCACAGTACTTTGTTTCCATACCTTACTTTTCTTGGGTTCAGTAGAAGATGCAGTGTTTCAAAAAGCCCAAATTGGAGAGAAAAAATAATCAATGCCTAAAATGAGGTACACCTCTTTGGATGAGAGACAAAAACGACATCATCTTCCTCTCTGTTTGCATGGCTGCGACCAACAGCGTAACTAAAAGACGAGGATAACAGTGCAGCTCAACTCTCAAGGATAGCAAAAATATTACCCATCATGCTCTCTGCCTCTATGTCTGGACAAATCCAAAACCTTTTAAGGCATCATTGCTGTACCATCTGTTCCATTGTGTTTTTCACTCTCATGCCATGTGTTTTCCACCACCAAGACCATTCACAGTCGCCTTAAAGACCCACACTGTCACACAAGCTAAGATTGTTGACCTTCCAAAATCCTTATTGCACAAATCATACGCACAACAGAAGCCTTGAGGTACTCTGTGATTTCTATATTCATGTTTTCAGCCATTCGATATGTAGCAGTGGTAATATACCTGCTGTCCGTGCCAGCACGTGCATCATTACACATACGTCTTGTCACACAGAGAGGGGCATACTTGTAAAGTCTAATAATAGCCATGTGGATGCTTATGTTACTGATCTGATCTAGCTGGTGTGTTTTGGAAAAGTTAGGCAATCCATGAGCTCATAGGGACAGGGCAGAGACACTCACCTCCCCACCCAGCTGCGCAGGCAACCGAGACAAAGACACATTCTTTAGGCACATGCTTGTTTCCTCCACAGACAGCTGATCCCCTGACTGTTCACACAGACGCTGAGGCAAGGCAGAGACAGCCTCGCTGCTCTTACAGGGTGATGTTAGTACTGACTCCACTGATTCCCCAGCAACTTCAACTGCAGTTCCAGTTCCATGAATGGAATAAGTATCTGAGTTTAGCACCTCAAGCACTGATGCTGAATCCTTCCCCGGGCATTCAGTTTGACCTTTTAGGGGAGTAGTGGTGCTGTTTAGGTGTTCCAGGACAGAACGCTTATCGTCTACCTCAATGTTCTCTGGTGTGTTGCTCAACACCTGTGGAGTTGTTACTGAAGGACTTGCTTGTGGTTGTGGTGTGACAGAGGAACTTGGTTGTGGTTGTAAATTCCGTGAAGGACTTGGTTGATGTGGTTGTGGTTGTAATTTCATTGAAGGACTTGGTTGACGTGGTTGTGGTTGTAGTTTCGCAGGAGTAATCTGTTGTGGTTGTGGTTTCGCATAAGGACTTGCTTGGAGTTTCTCTGAAGGACTTGGTTGACGTATTTGTGGTTGTAGTTGTAGTTTTGCAGAAGGAGGATCTGGTTGTGGTTGTGGTGTTACTGAGGGACCTGGTTGTAGTTTTACTGAAGGACTTGATTGGTGTGGTTGTAGTGTCCCAGAAGGAGGATCTGGTTGTGGTTGTGGTGTTACTGAGGGACCTAGTTGTGATTTTACTGATAGGCTTGATTGACGTGGTTGTGGTTGTAGTTTCGCAGAAGGAAGATTTGGTTGTGGCTGTGGTTTTGCTGAAGGGCTTGGTTGTGGTTGTGACGTCACAGAAGGAGGACTTGGTTGATGTGGTTGTGATTGTGATTTCGCTGAAAGAGGACTTGGTTGTGGTTGTATTTTAGCTGAAGGTCTTGGTTGTGATTTTAGTTCAGCTGAAGGACTTGGTTGTGGTTGTATTTTAGCTGAAGGACTTGGTTGTGGTTTTAGTTTAGCTGAATAACTTGGTTGTGATGAGGTGACAGGAGGAACTGTACTCTGACTCCCCATAATATTGTTATTTCCAACATTTTGGGTCACCTGAGCCACTGCAGCATTCTGACTCTTATTCCCTGAGATGGTTTCCCTTGTAGAGAGGAGCCCAGTAGAAGGAGACAGGATGCTAGGCTCTCCATTGTGTGGTGGGGTTTGTACAGGTACTTTCTCCTTCACTTGGACCTTCACTTCTTCCATTACGGACACAGTGTTGTTCAGTGGGGCTCTCTCAGACTGATTCATGTATTTTACATTCTCTGTCTTTGAGGCTGAAGTTTCAACAGCACTCTCCACTTCCAGGGCCTCTTCTGATGACCCCAGTGAGGGTGAGGACTCAACCAGACAGGGTGTCATACTGACCTCTCCTTCTTCACTCATCCCTCTCTCCTCAGGCTTCTTCCCTGCTTGGCTATCAGCCATCATCCCACTATCCTCTCCATTGGAGATCTTTATCTTCTTCTTGGCCAGTGATGCTTTTGGTGTGTGTGGAGCAAAAGACTTCTGCACTGAATCGTAAACATACGTCCGGCCTTTGTTGCTGCTATTTTCTGTAATGGCTGCCTGTCCATTGACATTGGAAGACCCAGCCCTGTTACATTCCCATTTTTCTTCCCCCACCACAGGTGTGTCCTGTAGCCTGGCCTCTGCCTCCCCAGCATGAGCCTGAGTGCTCTCCTCAACCACTTCATCCTCCATAAAGCTGGGGGCACTGAGGCTGGGGTCCATGGGGGACCGTCGCTTCCTCTGGGACCGGTCTGGACTGATGGTCCTCAGTGTTTCCTGCCGACTACCAGGAGACGCGTGGTTCTCCTTGTCCCACGGCTTGGGCTCCTCCAGCTCTCTGCGTGTGTTTTCGGCCTTCAGTTTGATCTTGGCGAAGTACTGCTGGTGGATCTTGTATTCGCTCATCGTCCCCACCTCAAGGACTCCAGAGCAGGACACAATGCCTTTGTTGTTCCTGGCTGACGCCTGGTAGATGGCTGCATCCTCCATGGTGCAACTGTAAAGAAAACAAATCATAGATACTTGTATTATACAGTTGCTGCACAATGTTTGAAATAATATTTGTGTGCATCAATACAAACCAAACTGACATCAATATGATAATGTATAACATCGTCAATACAAATGACAATTATGATCTTGATACATACTTGTAAATGTGCAGTGAATGGTTTTGTCCATTGCGGGAAATGTTGTATTTAGGTAGTCCACAGTATCTGTCCAATTGCAAATCATCTTTATACCATGTTACTTCAGGAGCAGGGTGACCTGGAGTCAAATTGAAACAGAGAAACAGTTATAGAGACTATATTTCACAATTACTGTAAAATCTTCAGATAGATAATAGTGGTTAGCAAGTACAACAACAAAGTATGTAGGCTATTACAAACAACGTATTGCCCCACTCACACACCAGGGGAGAGTTTACCTGACACCTCACAGGTGAACTTGATGCTACAGGTTTCAGATACGGCTCTTGACTTTAATGTCGTCTCAAAGGTTGGCTGGGTCGCCTCCGTTAATTGTGCCATAACACAATGTAGTGTGCTCCTGCATAACACACTTAGTTACATTTTCAAATGTAAACAAATGTCTCTCACCTGGGTCAAAACTATTTTCAAAATATGTAATCCTCTATGCAGGCAATGGAAGATAGCCAAAATATATGGAATATAAAATGCAATAATTTGTAAAATATATAAATACATTTTTATCAACACATTCAACCCTACATACTGTAAGGTAATGTGATTCCATATACTAGTGATTTGATATCCATGGATTGTTTTGCTTTTCATAAGAATTGCAGAGGTCAAAATGAGTGTTATGTAGTTTGTGATGCAATATCTGGTGCAGTCCAATATCACTATAATCAAATATCAGCCAACATACTTCAACAAGCACACATTGTTCCATCTTTCATCCTCAATGTCAACATAAGCCAGGCTAAAGGAAAGCTAAAAGATAGCAAGTGCTGGTGTTAGTTGAAATGAATTTCATGAAACAAATACATGACAGTACCTTGATGGCCTGTACTGAGAATAGCTGTGACTGGAGTAGCTATGCAGAGAGGATGCAAATAGAAGCAGCTTATCAGGCACAATGTATAGGTGTTCTGGCATGAATGAAGATGGACTAAGAAGTGTTCTTACATAAACTATCACCAATTGTCATGCTTTTAATTGGTTATCAAATGCCCTTAATTGGTTATTACATTTAATTGCTTATCAAATTGGTTATCAAATTCACATCAAATTCCCATCTTTTAGTCCATATGAAATTAATTTTACAGTAATGAAGACATACAGTTGAAGTCGGAAGTTTACATACACTTAGGTTGGAGTCATTAAAACTCATTTTCAACCACTCCACAAATTTCTTGTTAAACTATAGTTTTGGCAAGTCGGTTAGGACATCTACTTTGTGCATGGCACAAGTAATTTTTCCAACAATTGTTTACAGACAGATTATTTAATTTCTAATTTACTATATCACAATTCCAGTGGGTCAGAAGTTTATACACACTAGGTTGACTGTGCCTTTAAACAGCTTGGAGAATTCCAGAAAATTATGTCATGGCTTTAGAAGCTTCTGATAGGCTAATTGACATCATTTTAGTCAATTGAGGTGTACCTGTGGATGTATTTCAAGGTCTACCTTCAAATTCAGTGCCTCTTTGCTTGACATCATGGGAAAATAAAAAGAAATCAGCCAAGACCTCAGAAAAAAATTGTAGACCTACACAAGTCTGTTTCATCCTTGGGAGCAATTTCCAAACGGCTGAAGGTACCACGCTCATCTGTACAAACAGTAGTGTGCAAGTATAAACACCATGGGACCACGCAGCCGTCATACTGCTCAGAAAGGAGACACATTCTGTCTCCAAGAGATTAATGTACTTTGGTGCGAAAAGTGCAAATCAATCGAAGAAAAACAGGAAAGGACCTTGTGAAGATGATGGAGGAAACAGGTACAAAAGTATCTATATCCACAGTAAAACGAGTCTTATATCGACATAACCTGAAAGGCCACTCAGCAAGAAAGAAGCCACTGCTCCAAAACTGCCATAAGAAAGACTACCGTTTGCAACTGCACATGGGGACAAAGATTGTACTTTTTGGAGAAATGTGCTCTGGTCTGATAAAAGAAAAATAGAACTGTTTGGTCATAATGACCATCGTTATGTTTGGAGGAAAAAGGGGGACGCTTGCAAGCCGAAGAACACCATCCCAATATGAAGACGGGAAATGATGTGGATATATTGAAGCAACATCTCAAGACATCAGTCAGGAAGTTAAAGCTTGGTTGCAAATGTGTCTTCCAAATGGACAATGACCCCAAGCATACTTCCAAAGTTGTGGCAAAATTGCTTAAGGACAACAAAGTCAAGGTATTGGAGTGGCCATCACAAAGCCCTGACCTCAATCCTATAGACAATTTATGGGCAGAACTGAAAAAGTGTGTGCGAGAAACGAGGCCAACAAACCTGACTCAGTTACACCTGCTCTGTCAGGGGGAATGGGCCAACAATCACCCAACTTATTGTGGGAAGGTTGTGGAAGGCTACCCGCAACGTTTGACCCAAGTTAAACAATTTAAAGGCAATGGTACCAAATACTAACGGAGTGTATGTAAATTTCTGACCCACTGGGAATGTGAATGTGAATAATTCTCTCTACTATTATTCTAACATTTCACATTCTTAAAATTAAGTTGTGATCCTAACTGACCTAAAACAGAGAATTTTTAAATGTCAGGAATTGTGAAAAACTGAGTTTAAATGTATTTGGCTAACGTGTATGTAAACTTCTGACTTCAACTTTACATGACTCTATATGAATATAGAGCTTTCAATACAGAATGCAGGTATTGAAGGCTCATTATTGAGTGACATTAATGCCAGCAAAAACAGCATTTGTATTCAGAAATGTGTTTTGAATTGAAAATTATTCAATTCAGATTCCACTTCTGTTGGAACTAATATCACTCCATACACCATAGAGTGCAACATCTTAATTGGTGGATATGTCATGCCTGTAATCATGGCCATAAACAGAGTGTTTAAGTGTAGGTCTAGTCACTCTGTCTGGTGTTGTCATCTATTTCAGGCTCTCGGCCAGATCATTAAGATAGGGTGCTGCTAAGGCCATGGTTTATTTGAGATTGTATCTTGACTGACTATTGCCTGTTGTCTACAGTGAAACAAAATCCAACCACTGACAGTGGAAAAACACTAAGTGACGTCAGCAAGTATTACATGACGATACTATCTGTACCATTAATATTTTATTTTATTATAATTAAGAATACATGTTTTCACTTGACTTGATAGTTTTGCAGCACGCACTTGGCCATAAGTAGACATACCCAGTTGTAGGAAGATTGGATTTTCATGAACTTTTCTTCTATTTGTAGGATGCATTTTGGAAGACGGTTTGCCTTTACACAGGCTCATGCAGTGAGATGCAGTTTATTTATAAAGAGCAGAGAGCTGACCTTCATGGTCAGAGCTTTGTATGAGCCAGTAGTGAGTGGTGCCTATCAGCTGGCCATTCAAACAATCCTCAATGCAGTAAACGACACCATGGAAACCAACAATGCCTTTGATATGTGGTTGACTCATCCAGTTACCTTAAGATGAATGCATTATAACTGGCTCTGGATGAATGCATTATAACTGGCTCTGGATGAATGCATTATAACTGGCTCTGGATGAATGCATTATAACTGGCTCTGGATGAACGCATTATAACTGGCTCTGGATGAATGCACTATAACTGGCTCTGGATGAATGCATTATAACTGGCTCTGGATGAATGCATTATAACTGGCTCTGGATGAATGCATTATAACTGGCTCTGGATGAACGCATTATAACTGGCTCTGGATGAATGCACTATAACTGGCTCTGGATGAATGCATTATAACTGTCTCTGGATGAATGCATTATAACTGGCTCTGGATGAATGCATTATAACTGGCTCTGGATGAGTGTGTCTGCTAAATGACTCAAATGTAAATGTTATGTAAATATAGCTAATACAACTATCTATAACTAACTAACACACTGAGAAATCATTTCCATCCAAGCCATCCAATCATTTTAATTTAAAAAGGCATTATAAATTCAATGATTATTGTTTTATTATTAAGACCTCATAATGCAATGATGCCGAATCAATGGTTAAACTTCACTCCAAAAGGAGAGGGATGTGGTAATAAACATATTCTAACTTTGTTGTTGCTTGTTGAGGTACAGTAATATTTCCTGTGTTGAGCTGAGGGGTTGTGTACCTGTTTTCAGGCCTGACATCAGAGAGGTAGCTGCGGCTGCTGGCTCTGCTACTCCCTATGACATCATCTCCATTGTGGGAGCTGGACCTCCCGTCCCCCGCAGAGTAGGAGCGGGTCATCAGCCTCCTGGAACTCATTCTCCAACAGATACCGTTTCTCTTTCAAACTTAAATCCCCAGGAGAAACTTCCTCAGAGAAGGCAACAGATGATGATGTACATCCACCAAAACAAATGAGGTTTTCTTCTGTGGCTCTAAATCTGGGAGATAGCAGCTGAAAGAGAGATAAAGATGACACTAAGTTATTTTTAATAACAAGATACAAAATCAAGATTATTCCCTTTTTTGGTAAATATTTATGAGCTTGAAAACATGTTTTAAAAAAAACAAACACTTCTATTGTCTTCATCAATTGTAGTGTAATGCCTTATACTATAGAGACTGATATCAGCAACAGAGATGTTTGTTCAAAGTAATGTTGTTATGTTCAGTTGGTAACACATCCATTATATCATCATTCATCGACAAGCTATCTTCCATCAGATATCTGAGGTAAACTCACCATTCATAGCTTTCCTTTTGTCTCTTTGTATAAGGACCCACCACTCTCTCCGGCTCAAGGCACTGTGCAATTTCCAATCAAACATGAGCATGTGTACCCTGCCAAACCTATTTATAACAGGCCTACAAATAGGCACAAGAGCACATCACATTTTCCAAAACTAGCCTTCAAACCATTTTAAGTACAATACCCCACAACCACAAGGAAAACTCCCTTTGGGAAAGAATCTGTAGAAAAGAGTTTTGATGATATCTGTTGCAGCATTGTGGAGGAGATAAATCCATAGGGAACAATGCTTAGTCAGAGGCCACAAGGCCATCTAAGAGTTGGTTGTCCTCCAAATGTTACGAATTGGGTTAAGAAAGTTAGGCCACTGCGAGTGTGTGACTTGGATACCATTGGAAAACGTTCCCTCTAAAACAGCAGAGGGTCTTTCATGTGACCCAATGGGTGACTGCGCTTTTTCTTCTCTTAAACAGCGTGCATGCTTAGTGTTTGATACAGCCCGTGGTGCCAAAGTATCATATGACCCTGTCAATCAGAATGATGACACCAGACTTAAAAGTCCATTTAAAAGAGCTGTAAATTCAGGCATCCAGTCCCATCGCTCCCACTTTCTAAACATAAAAGTGTTTGGTTACAATGACTGACCTTCCACAGCAACAAGCTTGTTGATCCTGCATATGACAAATATACTGGGACAAATGTGAGTCTAAATGCAATAGAACATTTTGCTATGGTTACTTCTCTGTGATATTTTTATGCTAGTGATATAACATGTAAACAAGTGCTGTTCTCAGTGAGTTTTTCACAGAATTGCCGTGCAAGTTGTGGATGTCAGTTTCATCATCTGTTGGGCTGCTGTTTGGTTAAGCTGTGATGACACTGTTCGACCACCCTGGTCCTTGCCTGTGCTCTCATTGTGTTGTGATTGACACTGTTCTGTCAGACCCTCCGAGGAAAAGCAATAGGAATAGAACAGCCTTATATACTCCCTTCAAGATCTATAGGTGTGGGTGGTACATTGCCATTTGCTCATCCAACTGACGGAGCACAATGAAAATACACACAATATCGTACATTTTGCGCAAAATGTACAACAAAAAAATATAATTTGGCCACCAGTGTCCCCTCCAAAAATGTGGTGCATGATGCCTCATTTGTGTAGCTCTAGGTCATTAGTTAGTCAATGAATGGACAACAAATTCAAAACAAAATCAAAATAACTCTAAAGAAGGATATTACACTTTTCACCTTAACTTGCATTCTCTCCAGCATACCAACAACTCAACATGCATCTCAGTGCACTAGGGATTAGGGAAGGTAACTGGCACTATCACTATGAATTCCCAGATTTTTGAGTGAGTGACACATAAATCAAGTTCAAAGATACCAATCATAATTCCTCCCATGTTACTCTGCATAGACAGTCATCAGATTATATATACAGTGGGGAGAACAAGTATTTGATACACTGCCGATTTTGCAGGTTTTCCTACTTACAAAGCATGTAGAGGTCTGTAATGTTTATCATAGGTACACTTCAACTGTGAGAGACGGAATCGAAAACAAAAATCCAGAAAATCACATTGTATGATTTTTAAGTAATTAATTAGCATTTTATTGCATGACATAAGTATTTGATCACCTACCAACCAGTAAGAATTCCGGCTCTCACAGACCTGTTAGTTTTTCTTTAAGAAGCCCTCCTGTTCTCCACTCATTACCTGTATTAACTGCACCTGTTTGAACTCGTTACCTGTATAAAAGACACCTGTCCACACACTCAATCAAACAGACTCCAACCCCTCCACAATGGCCAAGACCAGAGAGCTGTGTAAGGACATCAGGGATAACATTGTAGACCTGCACAAGGCTGAGATGGGTTACAGGACAATAGGCAAGCAGCTTGGTGAGAAGGCAACAAATGTTGGTGCAATTATTAGAAACTGGAAGAAGTTCAAGATGATAGTCAATCACCCTCGACCTGGGGCTCCATGCAAGATCTCACCTCGTGGGGCATCAATGATCATGTGGAAGGTGAGGGATCAGCCCAGAACTACACGGCAGAACCTGGTCAATGACCTGAAGAGAGCTGGGACCACAGTCTCAATAAAAACCATTAGTAACACACTACGCCGTCATGGATTAAAATCCTGCAGCGCAAGCAAGGTCCCCCTGCTCAAGCCAGCGCATGTCCACGCCCGTCTGAAGTTTGCCAATGACCATCTGGATGATCCAGAGGAGGAATGGGAGAAGTTCATGTGATCTGATGAGACAAAAATAGAGCTTTTTGGTCTAAACTCCACTCGCCGTGTTTGGAGGAAGAAGAAGGATGAGTACAACCCCAAGAACACCATCCCAACTGTGAAGCATGGAGGTGGAAACATCATTCTTTGGGGATGCTTTTCTGCAAAGGGAACAGGACAACTGCAACGTATTGAGGGGAGGATGGATGGGGTCATGTATCTCGAGATCTTGGCCAATAGCCTCCTTCCCTCAGTAAGACCGTTGAATATGGGTCGTGGCTGGGTCTTCCAGCATGACAATGACCCGAAACACATAGCCAGGGCAACTAAGGAGTGGCTCCGTAAGAAGCATCTCAAGGTCCTGGAGTAGCCTAGCCAGTCTCCAGACCTGAACCCAATTGAAAATCTTTGGAGGGAGTCATCCAATAAAATCCAAATTTAATTACTTAAAAATCATACAATGTGATTTTCTGGATTTTTAGATTTTTTGAGATTCCATACCTCACAGTTGAAGTGTACCTATGATAAAAAATATTTTACAGACCTCTACATGCTTTGTAAGTAGGAAAACTTGCAAAATCGGCAGTGTATCAAATACTTTTTCTCCCCACTGTACATGCTTACTGCGCTGCTATTTTAAATTACACTTTTTTACATTTCCATTGTCGTGTTTCAGTAAGTTCCGGGCCCTGTCTTTTACATAGCAGGTTGATACAGGATGTCTCAGTAAGTTGCAGGCCCTGTCTTTGACATGGAAAGCTGATGCAGTGTGTCTCTGCTTATTATCAAGCGGAATTATTCCACTCTTTTGCTGGCTCCCACCACCACCCTGTGATGACGGACGTACATGTACAGGACACACACACACACGCACACGCACACACACACACACACACACACACACACACACACACACACACACACACACACACACACACACACACACACACACACACACACACACACACACACACACACACACACACACAGCTGGCTCACAGCCCTCAATCAGAAGCCATAGTAGGGACAAAGAGGGAGGCCCTTGGCTAGCCTCTGCCTGGCTGTACATTCTTAGAGGGGTGTGTATGCTGCTATGCTGCTGGGATCAATAGACCACGAGGCCATGTCACATGACCCTGAAACACCTGGCCTATGACGTAATGGAAGGGATTTTCTACAAGATATATACAAGATATGTATAACATCGCCGAGGCACTTTCTAATGAACTCGCTCACCGAATCAGCATATTCGTCAATGTTGTTGTTGGACGCAATGCGGAACATATCCCAATCCACGTGATCGAAGCAGTCTTGAAGCGTAAATAGTGACCTTTAACGCCTCATGGCCCTGAACTTTTCACCCAGCTTCCTCCCACTCTGTTACAAGGTCTTGTAGAACCAGGTAACTTGATTTACTCTACAGCTGTGATTCAAGATATCATGTTGGTTCTGATATGAGACAACATGTTGATTTCTACAGTATTTATAAATGGTAGAAGTTATAATGCTTATATGCCTGTCAGCTATACAGGATAACTGTTCCCCTAATTATGATCAAATTAATACATTTATCATCATGGTTTCCTATGTCATCTCTAGGCCTCAGCAGTTTCAACATCAGCTAAACACAACCAGAGCCCCTTCAGATGTAGGCCTACTACAATATGCCTCAGTGCTGAGTAAAGTCACTCAAGTCAATATCTCATTGGATACAAATACACTTCTCTGTACAGTTTAGCAATTTAATAATTTCAATTCAAACAGGTGCTCTTGTCTGTAAAGAGTACAAATACCCTGCTTACAGTAGGTGCACTACTTCCCTCTAGTGGTCCACTAGCAAACGAGCAGGAAGTAGACTGTGTGTGGCCACTACTATGAAACTTCTGTGTTATCACTCCTATAGACATCTTCACATGCACCCAGGTGGGCCAACAGTGTATTACTGTTTGGTAAAAGCAGAACATTAAACTCCACTGACTTTTCAGACTGCTTTCATAAACATTGTGTGTGTGATGGAGATCACAAAGCTATGTAAGATATACAGTAGTGCGTCCAGCTTCAAATGGCTTCCGGGATACATATCGGCTAAGATTAAAATATAACATATCACATTTAGGGTATCGGAACTATGGAACATTGGAACATGGTGTTCCTTTTCGATTGGACTCATGAGGGTTAAGATCCAAGCTCATTGGAGCGGCTAGGTGTTGACATGACGTCTTGCGCCAGAGTGATTGGCTGGCTGTCCTGGGTTATGTCCTAAATAGTACCCTATTCCCTATGTAATGCACCACTTCTGACCTCTGATCAAATGTAGTGTACTATATATAGGCTATATTGGAGTGCTGTTTACCCCTCTCAGGTAGCATGATGCCAAGTCCTGTTCTCGCTCCTTACCCCCCAGCCAGCCGATAGGGTTGTTTTGATGTTTGACAGCCTGGGGTCTGGTCACTGTGGAAACTGGGCTTGGATTTGTAAGACTGTCCTGGGCTGCTGAATCTATGACATCATCTATTGGTTATTCACACTCAGACAGTGTTGACTACCAAGGACAGAAGGAGAAATAGGAAGAAGACGTGACCCTGTGGAAGGACAGCTGAACAACACCCAGACACCCCTCCTCACCCAGGGTCACATTTATGTTTGTGACCACACCCATTCTGCAGTGCCATGAACCAATCAACTACCGCATGCTATCACAGGCCGGTGTTACTAGCATGCTGTCATGTCCATGAATGATGATTGGTAAATGTGTTTTCTCCTGTTGTTAAAAAGTATTTGCCCACTCATGTAATGTTGAACACATTTCAGAATTTTAACAGCACCATAGGCCCATTCCAGAAGTTAGCCTTAGCAAAGACCTAGGATTAGCTTACCCTCTACACATATTTTTATATATATATTTTTATACTTCAAGGGGTCTTAAAATTAAAAATCAAATAGCAAAATGATCCATGGTATGACCATCTTAAAACAATTCCATATAGCTTAGTAACCCCTCCACCCCCAGCTTAGACAGGGCTCACTCCTTGATCACACCGACAGCTGTCCTTGCATTTTGGTACACCAGAAGTACATTCATTTCCAATGGAATGCTGTGTTTGCCTTGCAGCTTTGTGTTGCAGAGTTAGTTGCAGTGCATTCTGTGTGGTGCATTTGTTGGATTTATCGAACATATGCGTTCAACTGTATGTGTAGACGGCTTGACAGAAATGGTAGCAGAAGGTGAATATTGAAATGTTGTGGCACACATATCCAGATGATGCTGCGTACTCTTTTTAACGCTGTCTGTGATCGAGGTGTTAGACTGTTAAGTGACAAAAATAAGGGGTCAAATATATGTCAA
The DNA here is from genome assembly GCF_036934945.1 of Oncorhynchus masou masou. Lineage (NCBI taxonomy): Eukaryota > Metazoa > Chordata > Actinopteri > Salmoniformes > Salmonidae > Oncorhynchus > Oncorhynchus masou. The sequence goes on along the minus strand of NC_088213.1, from coordinate 21,527,506 downwards.
CAAAAATAACAAATGTTTCCTGATCTTTCTTATATCTCTCAGATATAGGACAGACACTTCAGAACAAACGTCCTTTTGATTTTTTTGGGGGGGGACTATCTGTTGTTCCATGTCGTGAATCTGTTATTCAATGCTTTTGTGTGGGCTAATAGCAGTAAGGCCAAATAAAATGTTTCATCAAATAATGTGTATATATATTTTTTATACTTCAAGGGGTCTTAAAATTCAAAACCACATAGCAAAATGATCCTTGGTATGACCTTCTTTAAACAATTCCATATAGCTTAGTAGAACATAGACAGGATTTAGACTCTTACGGGTTAAACAAAACTTGGTTGAAACATGAGTCTTTCATTAATGATAGGCCTAATTGATAAGTTATATCATTGAGTTATATCAAAAATATCTGCGATCCAATCCACCCCTCTACTTATTATAAACGCACACTGAGATAAAGCAGGTAGGGCAGGTACATATCGTTATGTCAACCATTTCCAGCGGCTTCTCCTAGTGGTCTAGTGGCCCACCTGCTCAAGACTACCAAGACTGCACTAGAAATTACACACCACCTGAGGGAGCCAACAGCCTATTGCATAACCAGACAATCTTAATAGTAGGCCTAGTCTATGCAATAAATGATAGACTCCCCGGGTGAGATCAATTATAGGTACATTAGGCTATAATAAGTTACATGATCATTGTTTTCCCTTACCTCAGTGATTAATGTTGGTAATTAACATTGCATATTTCCTGGTTTTTCAAAGGGTGAATCTAGAAAAATATGACTATTGCATTCTCTGTATTATGAAACAGTCTACGATTAACACCTTTCGCTCGCCAACCTCCTTTCCAGCCGCTCTCCTCGAGCGCGTCATGCACTCATTTACATACGGTGCGATTTGAAATACAATGTCAACAGCTCTTGAACTGAGCAGCTCATCGAAACAGGTCGAGCAGTCCTTGCTGGCTATTCGTATCCTTGGTGATGTAGGCTGACTGGCATTATTTCAGCTGATGGGCATGGCCCTGCATTCTGATGGAAACGTGGGAGATTCGAAATGACTATTCGTCACAATGCTCCCGCGGAGAACCAACCTGTGGTTAACACACAGAAATGTAGCCAATTTCCTCGGCTTTGACTGTCGCGCAGACACGTCATTCAGAGACTCGTCCTTGGCCCGCCCAGCAGCATTTGACTGAAGAGAGCAATGAAGAGATTGGAGGTATGATAACAGTTTAACTGGACCTCAGCAGCAGGCTAACATTTTATCACACTGAGTGAGTGATTGATACAGTATACGTTCTTTGGTTGCCCAGCCGTTGAGCATTCAGTGCGATATCACATCTGGGCTACCGGAAATACAATGCTCAACCACCGCTGTAGATTGACATTGCTGCTATCCAGGTGTTGGACCAAAGAGGAGGGACGTTGTTGATGTGACATTACATCTATGCTGTGTGCAGTTTTTTGTGGTCCCATTCACAGACACAGAGCAAGAAGATGCTGAGCCGTTTCATGAGTGGCAGCATCAGGAATCTGGAACGAGAATACAACTGTACCGTGAGGCTGCTGGATGACTCGGAGTACACCTGCACGATCCAGGTCAGTTCCTGTTTAGCAAGCAGGGAACCTATTATATTGATACTGTTGCTGTCACCGTTGGTTGCCCCACTGTGGGTCATGTCTCTTTCGCCTGAGTATCTGCTACTTGTGCGCATCACATGACAGCTTGATGAAAATATAGAAAACCGTAATCTGCATTGCGTATTAAATGTGTAACGATCTAATGTATCTCATCGGGTATTTGATATCATTCTGCTGGCTGAATTTTGGAAGCATGGCTTCAATGCACTGCAACTATCCTGAATCGTTCATTTTACAATATTGATAATCTATGGATCATCTATTGATCTATGACACTTTTCATATGTTCTATGTTTGTCTTGGTCTTAGACTGGCATTGGCCTAGGTAAAGAGTGATAATCAGCATCAATAACAGTGTCTCCAAACATGGACGCTTAGAGATGTGACAGTTCGCCTCACCATCATATTAGTAATGACAATATGTAGAGACCTTCACCATCCACAACATCTCTGGGATCTGACAAAGGAAAACTATAGCCTACTTTCCAATGTGACTGAAACACTGAATTGAAAGGAAATGGCAGGATTTAACACCAACCATGTAAAGTCTGTAAACAAATGCTGATACCTTATCAGAGAAGAGGTCAGAAGAGGTCAGTCAATCAATCAGCCATCTGCAATCAATCTGCAATCAATCAACATTACTATTTTTTTGCGTTCTTTGTATCAGAACCTCTGACTTTCTGAGTATTGTAATGACCCTGACCTTCCTTTTGCTGATCCATGCCTGATCAGGCCCTTGCATCTGCTCTAAGAGAGAGACAAAGTATTCAAACACAAGACACATCTCCAGGACACACATTTTAAGGCTTGTCACAAGTCACATTTGAATCACTCTCAGACCGTTGTTGATGATCTGCAATTCTCTCACAGAGAGAGGGAAGGGGAGGTAGATGGATAGATGGATAGCTAGACAGACAGACAGACAGACAGACAGACAGACAGACAGACAGACAGACATGCATTGGAAGAGAACATGTGAGAGAGTGTATGGGAGAAAGAGAGCTTCAGCTCTTTATATACTGCATTTGGGCGTTATTAGTCTGTGTACCTCAACGCTTTAGGGCTGCACTGCTCACAGCCGTACTCAGCTTATAATGTGCTCTCTGGTCCTATTCTGAATGCATCTCTGGATCTTCTGCTCTCTATTGTTACAGGGTGGTTTGGAACAGGACATATTCAAACCCTTTATGATACTGATGACAGTCAAATGGTCAAAGTGCCATCTAGTGGCCTCATGGGTGGAATGTTATTCATATTTGTCATAATTTCATTCATCAACATTGTTAAAAAAATTCAGAAAATCCTGTTTTATATGTTAAACAGTTTTGTTATAGTTCTGCCTTCTGTGATGTATACAATGTGTAACATTTGGATGCAAACTCAAAATAATCTGAAATGGTACAGGTATCTTCTTTTTTGTAAGCCTGTGTGTGTTTCAAAATAGATTTGTTTTAGACTACCAAGAAACACTCTGTGTGCCCCTGATTTAACCCACTGCAGTAATTAAATAAACGTTTAAAAAAAGGAGGGAACTCAAGATTTTGAGATGCACTGACTTTGTGGTAAGATGAACATTTTAACTTCTGATGGTGTTTGGTCTTCCTCACCTTGAAGGAAACTGGAATCACTCCTAGCCAAGTCTTGAAATGTACTGTATTTTCCCCAAAGCTCTTCTAGTCTTAACGGCACATTGGTATTCCTTACTTTGACCCTCTTCAATTCGCCTGGAATTCATAGTTTAAAACAGAAACAAGTACATTTATTAATAACTTTAGACAGGAGCTTGAATTAAATATGCCTCTGTCTTTGATATAACGTTATTGATCCAGAAGAGCAGAGAAGTCCTCTCCTCCTCATCAGTATGGCTGACTGAGGCACTGGCACAGAGTCAGTGGTGGTGTCCCAAATGGCACCCTATGTAGTGCACTATATTGGACCAGGGTTCATAGGAGTCTGGTCAAAAGTAGGGTGCCATTTGGGACGTCCACAGTCTACAGGTCTCAGTCAAGATGCTGCATTCTGTGGTGCACTAATGAAATCACCACCGTTCCCTGGAATTCTAATGCAGGACTTGGATGGAGTTCTGATTTTGTCTTGTAAATGCATTATTGAAATAGACTTCCGCTGCTTTCGTCTAAGTGGGCGTTGTTAAGTTATGTTGTTTACTGCCTGGCGTGTTGCCTGTTAATGTTGGGGTTTGTTAAACTTTTACTGCAGTGGGCTAAATCAGGCTCACACAGAGTGATTCTTGGTAAGTCTTAAACACATCTACTTTAAAACAAAAGTATACACTTCACACACATGGTTATGGGCTTAAAAAAATAAGACACCTGTACCATGTCAGATATAGACTTGAAATGTATTATATTTTGAGTTTGCTACCCAATATTACACTCTATATATATTACAAAATATTAAAATATAACAAAACAGTTTGAGTTAGAAACACCAGATTTCGGGTCAGGTTTTTAAAAATAATCTTTAATAACGATTAAATTAGGAAAAATCTGAATAACATTTCACCCATGAGGCCAAAGAGGGTGCTTTTGGTCATGGACTGCAGGAAAGGGCTTGGCAGCTTTGTTTTTGGAGCCAACATTTAGATAGAAAAGCCTATTGTAGATGTCAAGTTCTCTTTTCTTTCTTCTCATGCCTATACCATACAGTTTGATCATAATTATGTCCCTATTGGCAAAATACAAGCAGACCGTTGAAATTTAACAGAGATTATCTAAAATTATCGAAGCATTTTCTTCATTATTATACAATACTCGTCTTTGATCATACCAGCACATTTAGTTGTTGAGTCCCACTTTAAATGAAGTATGACTTTAAGGTTTTTAATAGCATACATAAAGGCTTTGTAAGCACTGCAAAAATACTTCACAAATAATCTATAAGTGTATATCATGCTTTATAAAGGTTGACACTGACATTCCCATTCGCACTGTAAGGTCAATTGCCAAATGTGGCACAACGCACTATGTATGTTTATCCACCATTTATAGAGTATGACATACACTTATAGGTTCTTTGTGAAGCATTTATGTTGTGCTTATTAAGTATGCTATATAAAGCCTTTATTAATTGTACTTTGTTTAAAGTTGGAGTGTCATAAGTGCATTTGTTACTGTACATGAACATGTTATTACCAAAAGGACTTCTTAAAACTGCATGTGGGTTAATCCCCAATCATTCCCAGTCAAAATAATCTCTCCTACATGCAATACCAAATAAATCCTGAAACTGAGGTTCCACCTAGAGTGAACATTACAGGAGAGAGAGAGGGTTCCAAGTGGGATCATTTCACCCCATGATAGTCCTGAGACTGGGATTGTTGTTCCCCTATTTATATATCTTTCTAACTGCTGGTTCAGGCTTAATAGAACCTAGAATAGCAGGAAGATGTGATTTAGACAGCCACACCTCTGCTTATCAGTCCCTCTAGCTACAGGCCTACTCTACGCCACCAGGCCTGAGTTCAAATAGTATTTGTTGTCTTTCAAATACTTCAGCTGTGCTTAGGTGAATAGGCCTGGTGCAGTAGAACTAATCGTACAGTAAAGGCAAACAGACTCAAGCAAACGCTCACAAATACTATTTGAACCAGTCCTGACGCCACAGAGCTGAATCTACACAACGCATGTCACTTTGATTCGAAGGCACCCTGCAACAACATGGTTAATCCATAATGTAGAGGAATAGTGAGATAAATCCTCCAAGGCTTTGGTGCTCTCTCAGATTAGGATGATTTGTAGTCATGACAGTAGTAACCATGATTCTAATGATGTCACTGGATACATCCCAAATGTCACCATATTCCCTATTTAGTGCCCTACTTTTGATCAGGGCTCTATGGGGCTATGGTCAAAAGCAGTGCACTTCATAGGGAATAGGGTGCCATTTAGGATGCAGACACTGACTGCTTCAGCTTGTCCCTTTGTTTGCTGCTCTTTCAGCAATTCAAAAAAAATCTCTGATGCCAAATTTCAGAATTTAAACATTTGCATCCTTGTCACTGACAGCTTGAAATGGTGCTGATTTTTAATACTATGACGTGGACAGACCGGTAGGATTGTCGAGCATCTGCCGGCGAGACTACTTACCACCTCTGAACAGAGTGGTGGATGTAATTTGCAAACCAAGTACAAAGCGATTCTCCATGTAGAAACGTGTGAAAATGATGGTCATTATGGTCAGTCGCCAACAGTGGGTGGTCCCTAAATCCCACCGCTCTGACAGCAAGCGGACGGTGGAGGAGCAGCCCTGCACTGTGCAGACCGACAATTGGTCTGGTGAGTTTTCTCCTTTACTTTTACTAACTACTCACCATGACAACTGATAAACCCAACATGCATCTCTCTAATACTTGGTTAAGCTGCATGTGAGCTGCTGTGCCCAACCCATTCCTGGAGGCAGTGGTGTACAGCTGTTAAGATACGGTATACTCCATAGCAGTTTGGAAGAACAAAACAACTCTGGTTGTGTGCCAACTTCAGGCAGGCGTTGCATGAAACCTTACACCTCCATATTTAGCCAGCAGCACCAGAAGTGGACCTTTAACCACACCAGTCCCAGGTGACCTGTAGAGTGTCGGATAAGAAGCACAGAAATATTTTGATATGGTATTTACGTCCATGGTAGAATTGCAGTTACACACTAATAGTGTAATGGTTTTCATGCGGTGATGGAGAGTCGGACCAAAATGCAGGGTGTAGATTGCGATCCTTTAATGAACAAAACGTAAACACGAATAAATACAAATACTACAAAACAAAAAAACGTCCCGAAAACCGAAACAGCCTATACTAGTGTAAACTAACACAAAGACAGGAACAAGGACACTAAAGACAATCACCCACAAAACACACAAAGAATATGGCTGCCTAAATATTGTTCCCAATCAGAGACAACGATAATCACCTGACTCTGATTGAGAACCGCCTCAGGCAGCCATAGACTAACGCTAGACATCCCACAAAACCCCAAGACAAAAACACACCACAATAACCCATGTCACACCCTGGCCTGACTGAATAAATGAAGAATAAACATAATATATTTCGACCAGGGCGTGACAGAACCCCCCCTAAGGTGCGGACTCCCGGACGCACATCAAAACAATATGGAGGGTCCGGGTGGGTGTCTGTCCATGGTGGCGGCTCCGGCGCGGGACGTGGAATCCACTCTATAAATGTCTTAGTCCCCCCTCCTCGCGTCCTAGGATAGTCCAACTTCGCCGCCGACCATGGCCTAGTAGTCCTCACCCAGAACCCCACTGGACTGAGGGGCAGCTCGGGACTGAGGGGCAGCTCGGGACTGAGGGGCAGCTCGGGACTGAGGGGCAGCTCGGGACAGAGGGGCACCTCGGGACAGAGGGGCAGCTCGGGACAGGGGCAGCTCAGCACTGAGGGGAAGCTCGGGACTGAGAGGAAGTCCGGCACTGAGAGGAAGCTCAGGCAGGTAGTTGGCTCCGGCAGATCCTGGCTGGCTGGCGGATCTGGAAGAGTCTGGTTGACTGGCGGATCTGGAAGAGTCTGGTTGACTGGCGGATCTGGAAGAGTCTGGCTGACTGGCGGATCTGGAAGAGTCTGGCTGACTGGCGGATCTGGAAGAGTCTGGCTGACTGGCGGATCTGGAAGAGTCTGGCTGACTGGCGGATCTGGAAGAGTCTGGCTGACTGGCGGATCTGGAAGAGTCTGACTGACTGGCGGATCCTGGCAGACTGACGGATCTGGCTGTTCCATGCTGACTGGCGGCTCTGGCTGCTCCACACTGACTGGTGGCTCTGGCTGCTCCATGTAGGCTGACAGCTCTGGCAGCTTCTTGCAAACTGGCAGCTCTGGTGGCTCCGTGCAGACTGGCAGCTCCGTGCAGACTGGCAGCTCCTTGCAAATTGTCAGCTCCTTGCAGACTGGCAGCTCCTTTGCAGACTGGCAGCTCTGGCTGCTTCATGCAGACTGGCAGCTCCTTGCAGACTGACAGCTCCTTGTAGACTGACAGCTCCATGCAGACTGGCAGCTCCGGCTACTCCATGCAGACTGACAGCTCTGGCTGCTCCTTGTAGACTGACAGCTCTGGCTGCTCCATGTATAGTGACAGCCCGGGCTGCTCCATGTAGACTGACAGTTCTGGCTGCTCCATGTAGACTGACAGCTCTGGCTGCTCCATGCAGACTGACAGCTCTGGCTGCTCCATGTAGACTAACAGCTCGGGCTGCGCTGAACAGGCGGGAGACTCCAGCAGCGCAGGAGAGGAGGAAGGCTGCGCTAAACAGGCGGGAGACTCCAGCAGCGCTGGAGAGGAGAAAGGCTCCGTTAGCGCTGAACAGGCGGGAGGCTCCGGCAGCGCAGGAGAGGAGGAAGGCTCTGGCTACGTTTAACAGACGGGAGACTCCGGCAGCGCAGGAGAGGCGCACAGTAGGTCTGATGCGTGGAGGTGGTACTGGGGTGTGGAGGTGGTACTGGGTAGACCGGACCGTGCAGGCGCACTGGAGCTCTTGAGCACCGAGCCTGCCCAACTTTACCTGGCTCGATGCCCACTCTAGCCAGGCCAATACGAGGAGCTGGTATATACCGCACCGGGCTATGCACCCGCACTGGAGACGACGTGCGCTCCACAGCATAACACGGTGCCTGCCCGGTCTCTTTAGCCCTCCGGTAAGCACAGGAAGTTTGCGCAGGTCTCCTACCTGGCGTAGCCATACTCCCTGTGAGCCCCCCCCCCCCAATACATTTTTGGGGCTGACTCTCGGGCTTCCTTCCGCGCCGCCGTGCTTGCTTCGCCATCTCCATTCTCCTATAACCTTCTTCGCACTGCTCCAGTGAATCCCAGGCGGGCTCCGGCACTCTCCCTGGGTCGACCGCCCACCTGTCTATTTCCTCCCAAGTAGTGTAGTCCCGATATTGTTGCTCCTGCTGTTGCTGTTGCTTCTCCTCATACCAAAGGCTCTCAGCTTTCGCCGCCTCCAGTTCTTCTTTGGGGTGGCGATATTCTCCAGGATGATCCCAGGGTCCTTCTCCAAACAATTCGTCCTCCCATGTCGACACCTCCTTTTGTTGCTCCTTGGGGCGGCTACACTCCCCTGGTTTAGCCCAGGGTCCTCTCAAGTCGAGGATTTCCTCCCAAGTCCAAAAGTCCTTTTTACGCTGCTCCTGCTGCTGCCTTTGCTGTTTCTCCTGTGGCTCCTGCCTGTCGACACGCTGCTTGGTCCGTTTGTGGTGGGTGATTCTGTAACGGTTTTGATGCGGTGAAGGAGAGTCGGACCAAAATGCAGGGTGTAGATTGCGATCCATGTTTAATGAACAAAACGTAAACACGAATCAATACAAATACTACAAAACAAAAAAACGTAACGAAAACCGAAACAGCCTATACTTGTGTAAACTAACACAAAGACAGGAACAAGAACACTAAGGACAATCACCCACGAAACACACAAAGAATATGGCTGCCTAAATATGGTTCCAAATCAGAGACAACGATAATCACCTGACTCTGATTGAGAACCGCCTCAGGCAGCCATAGACTAACGCTAGACATCCCACAAAACCCCAAGACAAAAACACACCACAATAACCCATGTCACACCCTGGCCTGACCGAATAAATGAAGAATAAACATAATATATTTTGACCAGGGCGTGACAAATAGCCTATGAATAGTTTGTTTATTTGGGTCGTTAATTAGTTACTAGTCGTTTTGAATTATACTAAGTCATTACCAGACAATACACATTAATACCATTCCATGTCCTATTACATATCAGGAACATACCAGAGCACACATTACTGGTTATAAAGTAGAATGCTCAGCCTTACTGGAACATAAGCACAGTTCTGTTGCTTACAAACCTTGATAGATAAACACCTTTCTCTGTAGCTTAGTGAATATGTACCTAGTCGCTGTCAGACAGACATTCGAGCCACAGCGTGCCTGCCTGCAGAGCGGACTGGCAGGCTGCTTCCGTCAGCAGTGAGGCAGTGATGACGGAGCTGTCTCTGACTGTCTGTTTAGGGTTCAAGCGGCTCTACTGTTGCTGTGCGGACCCACGACAATAAATAATACAAATGTGTGCCAGGAGTGAATATTTCATGGAGCGGTTCACCTCTACCTCAGACTGCTATGATAGCAGGCATCACAGCACACATGTTTTTGGGGCTGTTTATACACAAACACCCACAGACGCACACACGCAAACACAGATGCACACACCACGATAGCAACAGACATGTTGCTGCTAGTAGTGATTTTTCATTTCATTGTGGTGCAGGCAGGAAGCAAAAATATAATCTTTTAGCTCACTTTGCAACCGCTGTATGCTCCCTCTATCCTCACCCAGTGATGATGTCACTGGGATAGCTCAGGACTCTGCAGCAGTGCCTGTAGGATCCACAGTCAGCACAGGAGCAATGAAGATTCCCGCTGTAGTCACTCTCAGTATAGAGTATATTCTCTCAGTGTACACATTCATCCTATATGGAGCAGTATTAGGATGCCCCAATCTGTCCAGAGAAATTAAGAGATACCTGTAATGGCTTTCTTCTGTTGAAAGAGGAGCGGACCAAAATGCAGCGTGGTATTTTTGAGACATGTTTAATGAAGAACGAAAAAACACGAATAATACAAAAACAACAAACGGAACGTGAAAACCTAAACAGTCCTATCTGGTGAAGACACCGAGACAGGAACCATCACCCACGAAAACACTCAAAGAATATGGCTGCCTAAATATGGTTCCCAATCAGAGACAACGATAATCACCTGACTCTGATTGAGAACCGCCTCAGGCAGCCATAAACTATGCTAGACATCCCACAAAACCCCAAGACAAAAACACACCACAATAACCCATGTCACACCCTGGCCTGACCGAATAAATGAAGAATAAACATAATACAGTGCCTTGCGAAAATATTCGGCCCCCTTGAACTTTGCGACCTTTTGCCACATTTCAGGCTTCAAACATAAAGATATAAAACTGTATTTTTTTGTGAAGAATCAACAACAAGTGGGACACAATCATGAAGTGGAACGACATTTATTGGATATTTCAAACTTTTTTAACAAATCAAAAACTGAAAAAGTGGGCGTGCAAAATTATTCAGCCCCTTTACTTTCAGTGCAGCAAACTCTCTCCAGAAGTTCAGTGAGGATCTCTGAATGATCCAATGTTGACCTAAATGACTAATGATGATAAATACAATCCACCTGGCTGGCTGACTGGCAGATCTGGAAGAGTCTGGCTGACTGACGGATCTGGCTGCTCCATGCTGACTGGCGGCTCTGGCTGTTCCATGTAGACTGACAGCTCTGGTGGCTTCTTGCAGACTGGCAGCTCCATGCAGACTGGCAGCTCCTTGCAGACTGACAGCTCCTTGCAGAATGACAGCTCCTTGCAGACTGACAGCTCCTTGCAGACTGGCAGCTTCTTGCAGACTGACAGCTCCTTGCAGACTGGCAGCTCCTTGCAGACTGGCAGCTCCATGCAGACTGACAGCTCTGGCTGTTCCATGAAGACTGACAGCTCTGGCTGCTCCATGTAGACTGACAGCTCTGGCTGCTCCATGTAGATTGACAGCTCTGGCTGCTCCATGTAGACTGACAGCTCTGGCTGCTCCATGTAGACTGACAGCTCTGGCTGCTCCATGTAGACTGACAGCTCTGGCTGCTCCATGCAGACTGACAGCTCTGGCTGCTCCATACAGACTGACAGCTCGGGCTGCGCTAAACAGGCGGGAGACTCCAGCAGCGCTGTAGAGGAGGAAGGCTCTGGCTGCGCTAAACAGGCGGGAGACTCCAGCAGCGCAGGAGAGGAGGAAGGCTCTGGCTGCGCTAAACAGGTGGGAGACTCCAGCAGCGCAGGAGAGGAGAAAGGCTCAGGCAGCGCTGAACAGGCGGGAGACTCCGGCAGCGCTGGAGAGGCGAGAGGCTCCGACATCGCAGGAGAGGAGGAAGGCTCCGGTTGCGCTGGAGAGGCGAGGCGGACTGTAGGCCTGATGCGTGGTGCTGGCACTGGTGGTACTGGGCCGAGGACACGCACAGGAAGCCTGGTGCGGGGAGCTGCCACCGGAGGGCTGGTGTGTGGAGGTGGCACAGGATGGGCTAGACCGTGAAGGCGTACAGGAGATCTTGAGAGCAGTGTTGGCACAGGACGTGCAAGGCTAGGGAAGTGCATAGGAGGCCTGGTGCGTGAGGCTGGCACCAACTTCACCAGCCGACTAACACGCACCTCAGGATGAGTATGGAGCGCTGACCCAGGTGCCATCAAATCCCTGACACGTTCCGTCGGGCGAATTCCATGCAAAAAGCACCAACACAGCAACTCCCTCATTTCTCTCTCCTCCAATTTCCCCATTAACTCCTTCACAGTCTCTGCTTCGCTCACCTCCAACACCGGCTCTGGTTCTGGTCTCCTCCTTGGCTCCTCACGATAAACAGGGAGAGTTGGCTCAGGTCTGACTCCTGACTCTGCCACTCTCTCCCTGAGCACCCCCCCCAATAAATTTTTGGGGCTGACTCTCGGGCTTCCTAGCCAACCGTGTTCCCTCGTATCGCCGGCTCCTCTCTCCGGCTGCCTCTGCTCTCCTAAGTGCTTCCACCTGTTCCCATGGGAGGCGATCTCTTCCAGCCAGTATCTCCTCCCAAGTGTAACAACCCTTGCCTTCCAAAACGTCTTCCCATGTCCATTCCTCCTTTCGCTGCTCCCGCTGCCGCTGCTTGTCACCACGCCGCTTGGTCCTGTTGTGGTGGGTGATTCTATAACCGCTTTCTTCTGTTGAAAGAGGAGCGGACCAAAATGCAGCGTGGTATTTTTGAGACATGTTTAATGAAGAACGAAAAAACACGAACAATACAAAAACAACAAACGGAACGTGAAAACCTAAACAGTCCTATCTGGTAAAGACACAGAGACAGGAGCAATTACCCACGAAAACACTCAAAGAATATGGCTGCCTAAATATGGTTCCCAATCAGAGACAACGATAATCCCCTGACTCTGATTGAGAACCGCCTCAGGCAGCCATAAACTACGCTAGACATCCCACAAAACCCCAAGACAAAAACACACCACAATAACCCATGTCACACCCTGGCCTGACCGAATAAATGAAGAATAAACATAATATATTTCGACCAGGGCGTGACAATACCGATGGATTTATCATGAATTACTTTAAATTAATAACGTCCCTCAAGAAAGATTAGATAGAGAATAATGTAAACAAGGTACATAAAATGTAATATCTTGGCATAGGATAATTAAGCAATAAGGCACGAGGGGGTGTGGTATATGTCCAATATACCACGGCTAAGGACTGTTCTTATGCACAACGCAATGTGGAGTTCTTGGACACAGCGCTTAGCCGTGGTATATTGGACATATTTCACAAACCCCCGAGGTGCCTTATTGCTGTTATATATTGGTTACCAACTTAATTAGAGCAGTAAAAATACATGTTTTGTCATACCCATGGTATACGGTCTGATATTTGAAAATGAAAGAGAGCCGCACACTCTAGGAGCTCAGATGCAAAAATGTAATTACCAACATTTCGACAGCCAAGCTGTCTTCATCAGGGTATAATCACAAACACTGCAGGATGACTCATTTATGTAGTGTCAAAAGACACAGTGTATCATGGCCAAGAGTGGCCTAATATCATTGGTTAATTATAAAATATTAAAATGGGATACAAAGAACAGCATACAAACAACAAATGGATAGCATACGATCATAAAATCATTTGACTACAAATGCTTACAAACAATTACAATGGCAAAGTCACAATAATTACAAGAATGGCTTCAGATCAAAGTCTACGTTGAGTTAAAGATCCAGGCAGCCTCTCGTTTTAACAATAAATTATCAAGGTCACCCCCTCTCCTAGGGAGGGTGACATGTTCGATGCCAATATAACGCAGAGACGATATCGAGTGGCCTGCCTCCAAGAAGTGGGCCGCAACTGGGTAAGTAAAGTGCTTTTTGAATGAATGCTTACGGGCCTGCTGCTGCCTACCACCGCTCAGTCAGACTCTCTATCATAGACTTAATTATAATATAATAACACACAGAAATACGAGCCTTAGGTCATTAATATGGTCAAATCCGGAAACTATCATTTCGAAAACAAGACATTTATTCTTTCGGTGAAATACGGAACCATTCTGTATTTTATCTAACAGGTGGCATCCATAAGTCTAAATGTTCCTGTTACGTTGCACAGCCTTCAATGTTATGTCATAATTACGTCAAATTCTGGCAAATTAGGGGGCCCAAACTGTTGCATATACACTGTTTCTGGTGCAATGAACGCTAGAGAAGTGACACAATTTCACCTGGTTAATACTGCCTGCTAACCTGGGTTTATTTGAGCTAAATATGCAGGTTTAAAAATATATACTTCTGTGTATTGATTTTAAGAAAGGCATTGATGTTTATGGTTCGGTACACATTTGAGCAACAATACGCACCGCATCGATTATATGCAACTCAGGACATGCTAGATAAACTAGTAATATCATCAAGCATGTGTAGTTAACTAGTGATTATGATTGATATTTTATTTATTTTACCTTTATTTAACTAGGCAAGTCAGTTAAGAACAAATTCTTATTTTCAATGACGGCCTAGGAATGGTGGGTTAACTGCCTGTTCAGGTGCAGATTGATTGATTGTTTTTTACAAGATAAGTTTAATGCTAGCTAGCAACTTATATTGGCTTACTGCATTCGCGTAACAGGCAGTCTCCTCGTGGAGTGCAATGAGAGGCAGGTGGTTAGAGCGTTGGACTAGTTAACTGTAAGGTTGCAAGATTGAATCCCCCGAGCTGGCAAGGTAAAAATCTGTCATTCTGCCCCTGATCAAGGCAGTTAACCCACCGTTCCTAGGCCGTCATTGAAAATAAGAACGTGTTCTTAACTGACTTGCCTAGTTAAATAAAGATTAAATAAAGGTGTAAAAAGTAGAAGATAAGAAAATCGGCCAAATCGGTGTCCAAAAATACAGATTTTCGGTTGTTATGAAAAACTTGAAATCGGCCCTAATTAATCGGCCATTCCGATTAATCGGTCGACCTCTAACGCACACCACACACACATACACACCACACACAGGTGGTCGAGTTGTGCCAAGCCAAAAAGTTCACACGTGAACCAAAGCAAACTGATCTGAGCAGTAGTAATGAATCTGGCTGAGGAGTGCATGCTGAGTTGAGCGGAGGTCTATCAGTGTAATCAAAACAGTTTAATGATCCAATATCCCAGCTTTTATGCACCGCCTCGTGTGTATCCTGCTCCCTGCACATTACATTAACCCGTTGAAATGTTATTGGGAATCAAGCAGGAGATTATGAAGTCTGTTTAGTCTCCTGGATTACAGAACCAATGCATGTCTGTCTGCGAAACTGGGAAACTGCGAAATTAATGTGGCCGAATGTTTTTATGAATTTCTTCTAGACATCTATCACTTTCATCTGTCCCTTCTCGTCTTCATTTGGCAATGAGCAATAGCTTCATTGATTTGTCTGGACAGTTCAGATCATCTACCTAGACAGATGTAGGATATTCATTTGAGCCAGTTTGCTACAGCTGGGAAATAATCCTGCAGCAACAGGAAATGTGAATTATTATGTGGATTATAATGAATTGAGATTTTTTGTAGGGGTTGATACATTTTTCGTTAAGTCTGACATTTTAAGTGGAAATTCCAAACTTTAGATTCCATTTTTAACCTTGAATACACCACAAGTTAGCATATCCTGCTGTTTCTAAGTCAGTTATTTTGTCAGAATTTCCCATATTCCAAAGAGATGACTGCCTGAGTCATAGTTTTTTGTATGAAGGAAGAGCAACCACTGACTATAAACCTACACCATGTGATCAAGCCATTGAAGAGACAGATCAAAGCAGACAGAATTCCACAAGTGTTAATCCACCGTGTGTAGCAGTGCACCTCTAGAGAATACATCAGTACAGCCTCTGAAGATGGGTTTATAGCTGGAGGAGAAGATGCTTTCGTTGTGCAGGCAAGCTGCTTGTCTATGCATTGGGGAACCTAAACAAGTTTTCTGAATATGATAGAGGCACCATATTCCCTATATAGTGTATAACTTTTGACCAGAACCCTATGGTAGTGCACTATAAAGGGAATAGGGTGCCATTTGAGGCACAGACCAGAGCCTGTGAGCGGAGTTGAGCGGTTGGTAATCCCCCTCATTGCTCATGGAGCATCCAGAGCTCATCATCCTTTCCCACAGCTCCGATAGAAAACGCTCTGCACTCATAGGAAAAAAACTGCCGCTCCAAATTCGCTCCATTCATTAAAATCACTATTTAACCAACACCAATCTATTTTTGTAACTATCTGGACCTACCAATTGGTTTTGAAGTATTGAAACCAAACCTTATGGATTTAAATTAAATGAATGAAAGGTGAATGTAAGAAGCGCTCATAATTTCAAATAGGCTACATGTCATATTAAATAGCATATAAACACTCTAAATAGGTCAGGAGCCAGACAAGGAGCCAGAGAAGGAATGGAAATTTAGGCTATAGTATTTCAATTATTTTAAGGCTATAGCCCACAAATAAATACATTGTGAAACATTTGCGAGTGCTCAGCATTTAAACAACATTTTGTGGAATTAAATCTGTGTAGTCTATAAATTGTTCATATAGGCTATGACTTACTTAGAATTATATACAAATTAAATGAAATATGACTTATTAGTGCCTTTTGAATTCATTTTTAGAATTCATTTTTCAGAAACACGAGTTGGCCAGTCAGTGCCTTCAGGCTCACGCGATGCTGCCTGGAGAGCAGGCCAGCCTCGCTGAATATCCTCTCCACACTTGCAGAGCCACTGGAGATGCTAAACACCCTTTTGGCCACTGATGCCAGGCTGGGAAAAGATGCAGAGTTGTTTTTTAAAATGATTCTATAGGTAGGCCTAAACGTTTTTAGGCAAAATAACCCAATCAAAACGGAAAGCTCCTTGAACATGGGAATATGCCAGGTCTATTTGGCCAAATTCAATTATGGTCTATTCTATAGATAATAGAACAAAAATGAATGAAACGTTTAAGAGATCAGATTTTTTGTTTATAAATACTTTGCCACAATGACACACGTAGTTATCTATCCACCTCGTTGCCTTTTTTAGCATGTGCAATGTAGTAAGTAAAGTACACCATTATGCTTTTCAGATTCCACAATGATTCTTTAGTTATGGACACTACTATGGACACTCTCTTGCTCTTGGTCCTCTTCTTTGTAAGTCACCTTGATTCAGTTTCTTTATGAAAATATTTAGCGAACTCCATGACAGTAGCTAAATCAAGGGGCTATAGCAGCACACAAGTACACTACAAATGCATGCTGGGCCGGGCATGCCCTGAGGTCGAAGTGAGCGCTACTGGAGAAAAATTGGAGCATTTGGGAATCTCGCTCCACGCTCCAGTCAAATTGGGCACGCTCCACTCCAGCTCCGCTCCAGCTCCACACCTCGCGCCAGCTCCGCTCCTCGCTCCAGCTCCGCTCTTCGCGCCAGCTCCACTCCAGCTCCCTCCAGCTCCGCTCCTCTCGCCAGCTCCACTCCTCGCTCCAGCTCCACTCCTCGCTCCAGCTCCTCTCCTCGAGCCAGATCCGCTCTTCGCGCCAGCTCCCTCCAGCTCCAGCTCCTCTCCTCGCGCCGCTCCAGCTCCGCTCCTCGCGCCAGCTCCGCTCCAGCTCCGCTCCAGCTCCGCTCCTCGCGCCAGCTCCGCTCCAGCTCCGCTCCAGCTCCGCTCCTCACGCCAGCTCCGCTCCAGCTCCGCTCCTCGTGCCACCTCCGCTCCACTCACTACTCTAGCTCAGACATAGAGTATGCTATCCTTCTTCTTTCATGATGAACTTGAAAGGAGTGACAACGCTTATTTAAGAGTGCTGCAGTTCTCCTGCTGTAGAGGACATCATCTTTGAAATGGGAGGGAGGGAGGGGGATTCTGTTCAGACAGATGATTGTGTCAAAAGCAGTGAACTTGAACATTGTTTTGTTGCAGTTTGCTGCAATTCATGGAATCCCATTAAGTCTTCTCTTCCTTTTGATATTCAATCTGCATATTAATGATGTTGTTACTGAGGTGCTCATACTTGTTATGGTGCGTATTTGTGCGTACTTGTGTGTGTGCAGCACCGTACCTGTATATGTGTGTGTGTGTGTGTGTGTGTGTGGTTATTTGTGTATCTGTGTGTTTCTCTGGATGTTTGTGTGTGTGTGTGGTTATTTGTGTATCTGTGTGTTTCTCTGGATGTGTGTGTGTGTGTGTGTGTGGTTATTTGTGTATCTGTGTGTTTCTCTGGATGTTTGTGTGTGTGTGGTTATTTGTGTATCTGTGTGTTTCTCTGCATGTTTGTGTGTGTGTGTCCAAGGGTGTTTGCGTGTGTTCAGCCACTCTGAATGATAATAAATATATAATAATAGATGCCATTTATAAAACACTTTTATCCAAAGTGACTTAGTCATGCATGCATACATTTTAAATATGGGTGGTCCTGGGAATCAAGCCCACTACCCTGGCGTTACAAGTGTCATGCTCCACCAACTGAGCTACAAAGGAATGATGTGTTTCGTCCTGTAAAGGAACGAGAGAGAGGATCAGTATGATTGCTGTGCTGCCCTATAGAGGTGCACGCTCTGCACATTAGCTCTGCACATTACTGACAACACTATCATCTCATCCTCTCAGTGGGCTTGGTGCTATAGGAAGTTGAACACAGCACAAGGAGGGAGAGAGAGAGGAAAGATACAGATTGAGGGATGGAGAGGGGGCTATAATAGAGAGAGAGAGGGGAGAATGAGAGAGAGGGAAAGATGAAATTTTACACCAAGATGGCCTGTACATGTTAGCTGTACTGATTATGCCAATGTTGACTGGCACTGGCCCCTTCCTCTTGGCATCGCTGTATAGGATGCATGTCTGTGTCCTGCAGTCAGTGTGAAAGGCTGGCCAGGTTAGTCTGGTGTGAATCCCAAATAGTACTCTATTCACTACAGGCCCAGGTCAAAACATAGGGAATAGAGAGGTATTTAGGATGCAGCCCAGGACTCTGGAGGATACCCAACAACCCAATATCCCACGGGTCTCTCCTCTGACTGTCCTCTCCATAGCCTATCAGGGCTTAGGGCCTAAGCCACTGGTGGAGGAGATGAAAAACACACAGGCTGTATGTAGACTAAGGCATGGGGGATAGTGCGGCGTGATAGAGGCCAGGGGAACTCAAGTACTATTTGAGAAGGCCCGGTCACACACATTTCCTAGGTGGCAAAGGTCCAGATGGATAATGTCATTTATCAGCGTAGTAACAAACCCCGACCTCGCAACCCATGCGACGTCAAACTGTTCACACCCCTCTTGTTGGCGGATAGACAATGTGCAGTTTTAAAGCTAATTTCCTGCACATCTATGTATCATCCATGTCTTGTGTGTTTATGGTTCCAAGGGTCGAAGCCCGACGAGTAAAAAATAAGTCTAATTATTCTATTTTTTGAGGGGGGGCCTATGGTCTATATTGACCCCGTTCTGGGTCCGGATCCGGTCCGCGATCCGCCAGTTGAGTATGTAGGATATAGGCTAATGTACTGAGGGTGTTTCCACACAATCACGCTAATTACATGTGTTACAGTGCCTCTGCTATTGATGATGGGAGATAGTGTTACTATAAGCACGGACGTGTGATATAGTTCTGTTCATGTTATCGGAAATAAGGGAACCACATTCTCCTTTTCCTCACCAATTAATGTTCTGTGCCTAAGAGCGTATCTGTGTGTGTATTTGTGTTGATATTGTTGTTGTCCTCTCTTGTCTCTTGGGGATATTGTGCCTGCCTGGCTGGCTGCCTGGCTGACTGCCTGGCTGCATTGTAATGGGGACTAGGGCTGTGCTGAGATTCATACACTCTGCTAGAGCCAACATCTGCTCAGCAGCCAATAGCATAGCCTCCCTGCCTGACAAATACCCTCAGGAATATATACAGTTGAAGTAGTATTTGGTAGCATTGCCTATAAATTGTTTAACTTGGGTCAAATGTTTCGGGTAGCCTTCCACAAGCTTACCACAATAAGTTAGGGGAATTTTGGCCCAATCCTCCTGACAGAGCTTTGTAGGCCTCCTTGCACGCACACACTTTTTCACTTCTGCCCACAAATTTATTATAGGATTGAGGTCAGGGCTTTGTGATGGCCACTCCAATACCTTGGCTTTGTTGTTCTTAAACCATTTTGCCACAACTTTGGAAGTATGCTTGGGGTCATTGTTCATTTGACTGATGTCTTGAGATGTTGCTTCAATATATCCATAATTTTCCATCCACATAATTTTTCAACCTCATGATGCCATCTATTTTGTGAAGTGCACCAGTCCCTCCTGCAGCAAAGCACCCCCACAACATGATGCTGACACCCCGTGCTTCACGATTGGGATGGTGTTCTTTGGCTTGCAAGCCTCCCCCTTTTTCCACCAAACATAACAATGGTCATTATGGCCAAACAGTTCTATTTTTGTTTCATCAGACCAGAGACAGACCAGAGACATTTCTCCAAAAAGTATGATCTTTGTCCCCATGTACAGTTGCAAACCGTAGTCTGGCTTTTTTATGGCGGTTTTGGAGCAGTGGCTTCTTCCTTGCTGAGAGTCCTTTCAGTTTATGTCGATATAGGACTCGTTTTACTGTGGATACTTTTGTACCTGTTTCCTCCAGCATCTTCACAAGGTCCTTTGCTGTTGTTCTGGGATTGATTTGCACTTTTCGCACCAAAGTACGTTCATCTCTAGGAGACAGATGGCGTCTCCTTCCTGAGTGGTATGATGGCTGCGTGGTCCCATGGTGTTTATACTTGCATACTATTGTTTGTACAGATGAACGTGGTACCTTCAGGCATTTGGAAATTGCTCCCAAGGTTGAACCAGACTTTTGGAGGTCTTCAATTTATTTTCTGAGGTCTTGGCTGATTCTTTTTTATTTTCCCATGATGTCAAGCAAAGAGGCACTGAGTTGGAAGGTAGGCCTTGAAATGCATCCACAGGTACACCTCCAATTGACTCAAATGATCATTTAGTTTATCAGAATCGTCGAAAGCTATGACATTGTTTTCGGGAATTTTCCAAGCTATTTAAAGGCATGACCCACTGGAATTGTGATGGTGAAATAATATGTAAACAATTGTTGGAAAAATTACTTGTGTCTTGCACAAAGTAGATGTCCTAACCGACTTGCCAAAACTATAGTTTGTTATCAAGAAATTTGTGGAGTGGCTGAAAAACTAGTTTTAATGACTCCAACCTAGGTGTATGTAAACTTCTGACTTCAACTGTATATATATATATATATATATAAATGTCCTCCCAGAATGTTGATGTTTGGTTACTACTAGTTTGACTTTTGTTACAAAGCCTACTACTGTTATATTCCCCTCAAGGAATAACTGAATGTTGTGAAATCTTGACCTAAATGCTACATGTATGTAATATCACAGAGATAGAGGCTGTTCTTTGAAACGGACCAGCTTTATGTCTTTTTAAGATCTGGCCTAGAGGATGTATCTCCAAACTCTCCCCCATCTTCAAGGTACACCAGCGTTGCTGACTGAGGTCTCTAAAGAAAGTATAGGCTTAAAGCGATACTTCGGATTTTGGCAATGAAGTCCTTTATCTACTCCCCCAGAGTCAGATGAACTCGTGGATATCATTTGTATCTCTACGTGCAGTTTGAAGTATGTTGCGAAGTACTGTAGCTTTAGCGCAATTGCTAACTAGCGTTAGCACAATTACCGGACATCTATGGCATGCTAGCTGTTACCATAGACGTCCAGTCATTGTGCTAACCCTAGTAAGCTTTGACTTGCGAATCTACCTCTAACTTCCTTCAAACTGGACGCAGAGACATACAAATAGAATCTACAAGTTCATCTGACTCCGGGGAAGTAGATAAAGGGCATTTCCCTGAAGTATCCCTTTAAAGCATTGTTGGAAGCCACTGTCAATCATTTTAGTTTCCACACTGTTGTTGTTATATAAAATAATGAGTGGTAGACTTCAGGAAAAACGTCTCATCTGGTCTGCAGCGTCATCATGCTGTATTTTCACATCCTTCTTTTATATCGAGTTTCTACCCTGTCAGTTGGAGCGCCTCCTGCTAGCTCAATCTAGACTGAAGTGATGAGAGAGTGCCATAGGGAAGCAAAGGCACAATAACCACCTGGGAGTTTCCTGAAAAGAAGCTAAAACTCTGCTCTGCATTCTGTTCAGCTCGCTATGGAGAGAGAGAGAGAGAGAGAGAGAGAGAGAGAGAGAGAGAGAGAGAGAGAGAGAGAGAGAGAGAGAGAGAGAAGCTCGCTGTTGAAAGGGGGAAAAGGGAGATAAAGATAGTAAGAGAAAGTGCTAAATAGAAGCTAAAACGCTGCTCTTCAACTGTTCAGCTCTCTGTGTGGGGATTTAACAGAGCTCTGCTGGAAATAGCTGAAAGCCAGTTTGCCATCTGGATTCAAATAAATTGCACACTGAATCAACGTTTTTACACAGCGCTGTAGCTAGGGAAAACGTGTTGAACTGCTTGAGTGCTTTTGTTGAATCATGGACACTAGTATTTGACCCAGGTGGGTGGAAAAGCATGAGTTTGAAATGAAGAAAAGAACTCCAGCCATAGAAAGTGTTAATGTTTTGTTTTGGGTAGTCTTAATGTTACAAATTTTGTCTTTGGCTTTTATACCTCAACAGTAAGTGACACATGTATGTGATCATCACATTACTACACTCAGTACACATCACAAAGTACTATAGATATACTGTGCATTTGTTCTTGACTCCAAAACTGCTCTATTCTCCCACAAATGGGATTCATTAGTAAGCCAGCAATGTCTGTTCTGACATTTAACACATATACAGTGGGGAGAACAAGTATTTGATACACTGCCAATTTTGCAGGTTTTCCTACTTACAAAGCATGTAGAGGTCTGTCATTTTTATCATAGGTACACTTCAACTGTGAGAGACGGAATCTAAAACAAAAATCCAGAAAATCACATTGTATGATTTATAAGTAATTAATCGGCATTTTATTGCATGACATAAGTATTTGATACATCAGAAAGCAGAATTTAATATTTGGTACAGAATCCTTTGTTTGCAATTACAGAGATCATACTTTTCCTGCACACACTGCGGCAGAGATTTTGGCCCACTCTTCCATACAGACTTTCTCCATAGCCTTCAGGTTTCAGGGCTGTCGCTGGGCAATACAGACTTTCAGCTCCCTCCAAAGATTTTCTATTGGGTTCAGGTCTGGAGACTGGCAAGGCCACTCCAGGACCTTGAAATGCTTCTTACGGAGCCACTCCTTAGTTGCCCTGGCTGTGTGTTTCGGGTCATTGACATGCTGGAAGACCCAGCCACGACCAATCTTCAATGCTCTTACTGAGGGAAGGAGGTTGTTGGCCAAGATCTCGCGATACATGGTCCCATCCATCCTCCCCTCAATACGGTGCAGTCGTCCTGTCCCCTTTGCAGAAAAGCATCCCCAAAGAATGATGTTTCCACCTCCGTGCTTCACGGTTGGGATGGTGTTCTTGTGGTTGTACTCATCATTCTTCTTCCTCCAAACACGGCGAGTGGAGTTTAGACCAAAAAGCTCTATTTTTGTCTCATCAGACCACATGACCTTCTCCCATTCCTCTTCTGGATCATCCAGATGGTCATTGGGCAGGGGGAGCTTCTAATAATTGCACCAACATTTGTTGCCTTCTCACCAAGCTGCTTGCCTATTGTCCTGTAACCCATCTCAGCCTTGTGCAGGTCTACAATGTTATCCCTGATGTCCTTACACAGCTCTCTGGTCTTGGCCATTGTGGAGGGGTTGGAGTCTGTTTGATTGAGTGTGTGGACAGGTGTCTTTTATACAGGTAACGAGTTTAAACAGGTGCAGTTAATACAGGTAATGAGTGGAGAACAGGAGGGCTTCTTAAAGAAAAACTAACAGGTCTGTGAGAGCCGGAATTCTTACTGGTTGGTAGGGGATCAAATACTTATGTCATGCAATAAAATGCTAATTAATTACTTAAAAATCATACAATGTGATTTTCTGGATTTTTGTTTTCGATTCCGTCTCTCACAGTTGAAGTGTACCTATGATAAAAATTACAGACCTCTACATGCTTTGTAAGTAGGAAAATTGCAAAATCGGCAGTGTATCAAATACTTGTTCTCCCCACTGTAGGTATTTGTATTTGTCTTTCGGCTGGCCATTTTGCACCCTTCCGGTACTCTCCATACATTTCTTTCTGTTCTCTTGTTTTTTTCTCTCAGGCCTCGCGTTTTGTTTGGCTGCCTGGTTCAGTTCTATTTTGATCTTTACT
This sequence comes from Oncorhynchus masou masou, assembly GCF_036934945.1. Classification (NCBI taxonomy): domain Eukaryota; kingdom Metazoa; phylum Chordata; class Actinopteri; order Salmoniformes; family Salmonidae; genus Oncorhynchus; species Oncorhynchus masou. The sequence continues at coordinate 21,503,469 of NC_088213.1, read as the reverse complement.
TTTTATCTCAGCCAGTGTGTGTCGCATATTAAACCTCTCCTCTCCTCTGCCTCACTCTCTCTCTCTCTCTCTCTCTGTATTTTTCCTCTCCCCTCTCCTCTCCTCTCACCAGCCATCCGTCAAGTGCTAACCAAAGTTCCCATTCCTCTTCCTTTTTAATCTCTTGTGGACAGACTACATAGAGAGAGAGAGAGAGAGAGAGAGAGAGAGAGAGAGATCCTTTGTAATCCTAAAGTGTCTTGTTGAGAGGGAGTTTACCAACACAGAACTGCTCAGACTCTTGTCTCGTGAGCTGTATTTGAGATGAAAGAGACCGTGCTAGTCTGCCTTCGCTTGTGGGAGCTCTCCTCTCCTTTCCTCATCTCTTTTCTACACCCCCTTCTCTCCCGTCTCTCTCTTCTCTCTTCTCTCAGAGACAGGTGGATGGACAGCAGCATAATGACTCAGTCAGAGAGAAAGTAATCTGGGCTATATTCATCCATATTGGTGTTTTTTCAGTTGTATGTATAAATGTACAGTATATGGATTAAGCTATAGTAGTTCTAACAAAATTGTGTTTCTTTAAAGAGCTGTCCCCTGACTTTAGAAACACACTTTGTACCTCATGGATTGATGTCAGTGGAAAATTCACACAAAGGTTTGATATACTTCAAATACTATCAAATCAAAGCACATGTTATTTGTCAAATGTGCCAAATACAACAGGTATTACAGTGAACACCCTTACAGTGAAATGCTTACTAACAAGCCCTTTAACCAACAATGTAGTTCAAGAAATGGAGTTAAGAAAATATTTACTAAATAAACGGTGCGGGGGTACAGGTTAGTTAAGGTCATTTGTAAAGTGACTATGCATAGATCATAACAACGAGTAGCGAAGGGGGGTCAATGTAAATAGTCCGGGTGGCCATTTGATTTTGGGTAGAAGCTGTTAAGGAGCCTTTTGACTTTACCATCAGGTTCGGTCCTATGTTAGTTCATGGCAGAGCAGAATTTTGCATGCTAACTAAATGAGCACAACTTCTATTGAAGAACATTTATTGGTCACTCCTGTTAGAAAAGCACACCTGTGTTGTTTAACTATGTAATGTTGACCTCTGCTAGCAAACATATTTCATCCTACTGAGACTTAGTTTAGGGATGCCAGTGGTATGGGAATTTCAGGAATGATTTGTTTAAAGCAATTGACACATTTTGATGGAATATTTAAATTAAACAGTATAAACTTCTTGAAGTTTCATGATTTGTTTGTGTGTGTGCAAGCGTGTATGTATGTGTGTGTGTGTGTGTGTGTGTGTGTGTGTGTCTATGTGAGCCCACTGCCCATTTCCAGTGGCACGTTTCCGCATCACTCCTGCCTGTCTCGTCCTCATGCAGACAGACAGACAGACGGACGGACGGATGGATGGACGTGCGGCCAGACAGACAGACAGACAGACAGACAGACAGACAGAGACACAGCATAGCTCTCCTATCTTTATCCCAGTAGACAGAGACACAGCATAGCTCTCCTATCTTTATCCCAGTAGACAGACAGACAAAGACACAGCATAGCTCTCCTATCTTTATCCCAGTAGACAGACAGACAAAGACACAGCATAGCTCTCCTATCTTTATCCCAGTAGACAGAGATACAGCATAGCTCTCCTATCTTTATCCCAGTAGACAGACAGACAGCATAGCTCTCCTATCTTTATCCCAGTAGACAGAGACACAGCATAGCTCTCCTATCTTTATCCCAGTAGACAGAGAGACAGCATAGCTCTCCTATCTTTATCCCAGTAGACAGAGAGACAGCATAGCTCTCCTATCTTTATCCCAGTAGACAGAGAGACAGCATAGCTCTCCTATCGTTATCCCAGTAGACAGAGAGACAGCATAGCTCTCCTATCGTTATCCCAGTAGACAGAGACACAGCATAGCTCTCCTATCTTTAACCCAGTAGACAGAGACACAGCATAGCTCTCCTATCTTTATCCCAGTAGACAGACAGACAGCATAGCTCTCCTATCTTTATCCCAGTAGACAGAGACACAGCATAGCTCTCCTATCTTTATCCCAGTAGACAGACAGACAGCACAGACATCTTTATCCCAGTAGACAGAGAGACAGCATAGCTCTCCTATCTTTATCCCAGTAGACAGAGAGACAGCATAGCTCTCCTATCTTTATCCCAGTAGACAGAGAGACAGCATAGCTCTCCTATCTTTAACCCAGTAAGAGACACAGCATAGCTCTCCTATCTTTATCCCAGTAAGAGAGACAGCATAGCTCTCCTATCTTTATCCCAGTAGACAGACAGACAGCATAGCTCTCCTATCTTTATCCCAGTAGACAGACAGACAGCATAGCTCTCCTATCTTTATCCCAGTAGACAGACAGACAGCATAGCTCTCCTATCTTTATCCCAGTAGACAGAGAGACAGCATAGCTCTCCTATCTTTAACCCAGTAAGAGAGACAGCATAGCTCTCCTATCGTTATCCCAGTAGACAGAGAGACAGCATAGCTCTCCTATCGTTATCCCAGTAGACAGAGAGACAGCATAGCTCTCCTATCGTTATCCCAGTAGACAGAGACACAGCATAGCTCTCCTATCTTTATCCCAGTAGACAGAGACACAGCATAGCTCTCCTATCTTTATCCCAGTAGACAGAGATACAGCATAGCTCTCCTATCTTTAACCCAGTAGACAGAGACAGCATAGCTCTTTATCCCAGTAGACTCTCTATCTTTATCCCAGTAGACAGAGATACAGCATAGCTCTCCTATCTTTATCCCAGTAGACAGAGAGACAGCATAGCTCTCCTATCTTTATCCCAGTAGACAGAGAGACAGCATAGCTCTCCTATCTTTATCCCAGTAGACAGAGAGACAGCATAGCTCTCCTATCTTTATCCCAGTAGACAGACAGACAGCATAGCTCTCCTATCTTTATCCCAGTAGACAGAGAGACAGCATAGCTCTCCTATCCCAGTAGACAGAGAGACAGCATAGCTCTCCTTTATCCCAGTAGACAGAGAGACAGATAGCTCCTATCTTTATCCCAGTAGACAGAGAGACAGCATAGCTCTCCTATCTTTATCCCAGTAGACAGAGAGACAGCATAGCTCTCCTATCTTTATCCCAGTAGACAGACAGACAGCATAGCTCTCCTATCTTTATCCCAGTAGACAGAGAGACAGCATAGCTCTCCTATCTTTAACCCAGTAAGAGACACAGCATAGCTCTCCTATCTTTATCCCAGTAGACAGAGACACAGCATAGCTCTCCTATCTTTAACCCAGTAAGAGAGACAGCATATCCCAGTAGACAGACAGACAACATAGCTCTCCTATCTTTATCCCAGTAGACAGAGAGACAGCATAGCTCTCCTATCTTTAACCCAGTAAGAGACACAGCATAGCTCTCCTATCTTTATCCCAGTAGACAGAGACACAGCATAGCTCTCCTATCTTTAACCCAGTAAGAGAGACAGCATAGCTCTCCTATCTTTATCCCAGTAGACAGAGAGACAGCATAGCTCTCCTATCTTTATCCCAGTAGCTGCTTGCCAGTGAATACATTCCAGACACGTTTTCCATCATTCTGTTCATTTACTGCAGTTCCTAGCCACCTACGGCCAGTCGGCCACACAAATCTAATTGGTGAACATTCGATTGGCACTGAGCAGTTACCGTTCTGCAGTAATAATGTGTGTTTTGGAGCTGGAACAGCAGCTCTCTTTTTATAGATCATCCATCTTAGTAGTTAAGGAAGGCAGGGTCATCTGTAAAACACAAGGTAGAATTGATGATTAAACAATGAGTAAACATTGTTGGAAAAGCAAACTGAAAAACGATGTAGATTGTGAGTCATCATCCGCATTCATCTATTCCTGCAAGTAATTTACAATTACTCTCGTCTTCAGGGACAATAACATAATCAACAGTCATGTTTCAGCACAAAGCACTGAAATGACAATAATTGAACCTAAATTGAACCTATTTCAACTAGTGATGCACCGATATGACATTTTTGGCAGATAGCGATATCCGATATTTTGCTTGCCAAAAAAAAACGATACCGATAACCAATATAATTTTTTTGCGGCCAGTTAAATAGTTAACACACACACATGGACGCAGCAGTCTAAGGCACTGCATCTCAGTGCAAGTGGCATAACTACAGTCCCTGGTTCGAATCCAGGCTCTACCACATCGGCCGTGATTGGTCCCATAGGGCAGTGCACAATTGGCCCAGCGTCGTCCGGGTTTTGTAAATAAGAATTTGTTATTAACTGACTTGCCGAGTTAAATACAGGTTACACACACACACACACACACACACACACACACACAGACACACACAGACACACACAGACACACACACATACAGACACTAACCCAAAAATTATTTTGTTGGCATTTACGTTCTTCCCCATTACCAGTAAAACATAATCAAAACCTATTTATATTTGATGAGTCAAATAACACTATTTGACGTGTCAAATAAGCTGACCAATCAGGATCTGAATATGACTGCATGTCACATAATAATTGAACACGTTCATACATTTTTTATGTAGATATTACACATTGATTACACTATCACTGGTCATAAAAAAGCTAGCTAGCTCATGGATGCAAACAATGTTCTTCCCCATAAACATAGCAAAACAACATAATCTGTTTCAGTAGCTATAGTTAGCTAGCTAACTATATAGCTAGGTGTCATCTTCTAAAATAACCCTAATTTATAAGATAGTTCTTGTTTGATTTATGGTGGTCGGACCCATCTATGTGAAGCTACAATAAGGATTAGCCACAATAGTAGACTTTGTGGTTAGCCTTCAAAATAAAAGTATGGCATAATTCTACTATTTGTATTCATTTGCATCACTATCAATTATATAATTTTATTTTGAAGGCAAACTGCAAATTCCACTATTGTGCCTAATCCTTATTGTGGCTAACCCGATCCGGTCGAGCCTCAATAGCCAGATAAAGCTAGCTGGCGGCTTATAACATTAGCTTTGGGCAACAAGGTTAAGTAGCTGGCTAGCTATTTATTTTCATGAACTGCAGTTCAATTTCAGTAGGCGAACAACAAGTGGAAACCTAGCTAATACTTACTCACAAGGATTCCTAAATCATTGCCAAGAATAATGAAAATGAATGCAGTTTCTCCTGGTCATTGTTTTCAGGATGGTTTTATTGGTGCTAGCTAGGTACCAAGGTAAAGCTAGCTGCTCCAGAAGTTGCGGTCGAACAAATGGTGCTTTATTACCAACGTGGTATTGTAAACACATTGTTCGTGGCCGATGTTTGCTTGTTTGCAGACTTTTTTGTACATCTTTGACAGTGCTACAATCTTTTTTGAAACGGAAAGACCCAAACGGCGTTCCATAGTATGTCTGTCGTGAAGCTAATAGCAGTGACGTTATTACTGTGTAACTCCGGTAGGGCAACATCTGAAAAATAACGCACTTGGTGCCCGGTGCCCGGTGCTTTTGACCAGTTGGCAAAAGCCAACATCACCCACAACAGAGAACAATTGATTGTCAAAGGCAATGAATTCCATTATCTTGGCTTTATTGGATTTCACCTTTGAATTGTCTCGCTGAAATGTTCTTACTCTTTCAAATGCCTGCTCAACTTGTTGACTGCTGGATCCACACAGCAGACATTGTAGGCTAGGTTAGGAATGCTGTGTTGCACGTGTAGCGCGACATTTCTACACGTGGCGTCATTACGTCATGTACCTACGTTATATAGGTATGCACGGCAGCTTTGACATCGCTTTTTAACATCGCCTTTAACCTAGACATCGGGCCAATACCAATGTTGGCATTTTTAGCTAATATCGGCAGATTCCAATATGTTCACCGATATATTGTGCATCCCTAATTTCAACCAATGCGTTTCAACTGTTTATTAACAATTAACCTCCTTCATCGGTTGTTATTTTGTGTTGCATATTAGTGTAGCTGCCTCTCTCCTACCATTTTGTATTCAATAGAAACATACAGGATCTAATTGGCCCTCTCAGGTCTGTTTCCAGGGCATGTGAGGGCACCACTTAATTTTCCTGCATTCAAACAGTCTCATTCAGTGGCTATCTGGTTATGAGTTGCAGTGCATAACATCATGTTTCTATGGTTCTCTGTCTCTCTCTCTCTCTCTCTCTCTCTCTCTGTCTCTCTCTCTATCTCTCTCTCTCTCTCTCTCTGTCTGTTTCTCTCTGTCTCTCTGTTTCTCTCTCTCTCTCTCTCTCTCTCTCTCGCTCTATTGAGCATCATCTGTCTCAAATCGGCTCTATCAAAAGATTCAAAAGGTACTTTACCTCAATTAGGGATAAATACCAGCTCAGGGAGCACATAATGGGTTGTCTGCTCCCCTCACACCGATCTGGCTTCTGTGAGGAAGGGAAGGTCACAGATGTACATTAAAATGTTGTTCTGCATAGCTGGCCTCATAAAGATGGGAGGGACTGTGGCGGGTGGAGATGACACTCATTTCAATTGCAGACAGAAGGCTTGTTCTCTCAGCGAAGGGACTTTTATCTAAGCAGACATTTGACTGGAGGACGGATTCACTCGTCTGGGACGTGGACTAATCCCCAGTAGTAACACTATTTGTTTATTCATTCATGTTAGTAATGCTGTTTAGAAGAACACAACGATAACAAGGTCATTCGGATGCTCTGTAGCTGGCTGTGGCTAACAACAAAACATGTAAATATGGACTGTGGAAATAGCTAATGTAGTCGAATGTGTAGCAGTGTGTCCCAAAGCAGTGTCTCAGTGTGTCCCATGGTGGTGTTTTTTTTTTTCACCTTTACTTAACCAGGTAGGGTAGGTTGAGAACAAGTTCTCATTTATAATTGCGACCTGGCCAAGATAAAGCAAAGCAGGTCGACACATACAACACAGAGTCATAAATGGAGTAAAACAAACATACAGTCAATAATACAATAGAAAAATAAGTCTCTATACAATGTGAGCAAATGAGATGAGATAAGGGAGGTAAAGGCAAAAAAAATGCCATGGTGGCAAAGTAAATACAATATAGCAAGTAAAACACTGGAATGGTACATTTGCAGTGGAAGAATGTGCAAAGTAGAAATAGAAATAATGGGGTGCAAAGAAGCTAAATAAATAAATAAATATAATAGGGAAAGAGGTAGTTGTTTGGGTCGCAGTGGTGGGTAGTATATGGGGCTTTGGTGACAAAACGAATGGCACTGTGATAGACTGCATCCAATTTGTTGAGTAGGGTATTGGAGGCTATTTTGTAATTGATGTCGCCGAAGTCGAGGATCGGTAGGATGGTCAGTTTTACAAGGGTATGTTTGGCAGCATGAGTGAAGGATGCTTTGTTGCGAAATAGGAAGCCAATTCTAGATTTAACTTTGGATTGGAGATGTTTGATGTTTGATGAGTCTGGAAGGAGAGTTTACCGTCTAACCAGACACCTAGGTATTTGTAGTTGTCCACATATTCTAAGTCAGAACCATCCAGAGTAGTGATGCTGAACGGGCAGGCAGGTGCGGGCAGTGATCGGTTGAATAGCATGCATTTAGTTTTACTTGTATTCAAGAGCAGTTGGAGGCCACGGAAGGAGAGTTGTGTGGCATTGAAGCTCGTCTGGAGGGTTGTTAACACAGTGTCCAAAGAAGGGCCAGAAGTATACAGAATTGTGTCGTCTGCGTAGAGGTGGATCAGAGACTCACCAGCAGCAAGAGCGAGATCATTGATGTTTGCAGCAATATCAGTTAGATTCCAAATATCCATTTAAGAGCTAATTTGACTGAGGTGATAATCAGTAATTGTATAAATGTCATGATCCAGGCAATGTCAGCTTTCATATAGGCGGGGGTCCCACTCCCAGCCAGGCTTAGAACTTATAGTACTGTAGGTGGGCTGAGGACATTGGAGGATTGCCTATGCCAGGGCTACTCAACTCTGACCCTACAAGGTCCGGAGCCTGCTGGTTTTCTACACACACCGGGTGTCCCAGGTCTAAATCAGTCCCTGATTAGAGGGGAACAATGAAAAGATGCAGTGGAACTGGCTTGCAGGTCCAGAGCTGAGTTTGAGGGTGCTATGCAGTTCATTCAGTATCAGGTTTCACATTGAACAGGTTGATTACTAGTTGACTATTTTTCAACCACAGAATGTCAGATTGTTTATTGTTTGATGAAACATACAGGGAATTTTCATTAAACACATGAGCTCATAATAATAACCTACTTCACAACGATCTGGCCTTAATGGCCATACTCTTATAATCTCCACCCGGCACAGTCAGAAGAAGACTGGCCACGCCTCAGAGCCTGATTCCTCTCTAGGTTCCTGCTCTAATAGGGGGGTTTCCCTCGCCACTGTGCTTCTACATCTGCATTGCTAACTCTTTGGGCTCTTTGGGGATTGCGTCGGGCCAAAGGCTCCGAATGAACAGCTCTCTTTCTCATCTTTTTTTATAAATATGCTTTTATTTGTTCATTTCAATCTTTTGTTTTTCAAGTGGAATTATGTGTAGGAATCTTGAATGATGATCATACTCTTGTTTGAATAACCTGTGTAGCTGCTAATACTACTGACAGTATTGACATGTTTGAATGACATAACGAGCAGGACACCCTGCGTCGGTAAATAGGGGCCTCCCATTGTCTTCCTACTCAAGGCTTTTGGATGAAGGAGATTTATGCTGAAACGTAAACCTATTGTTTGTCCCGTCAATAAACCTATCAGATTTACACAGCAACAGAGTGCTGCTTTTTCTGTCTTCTCCCGGATAGTCACCAGTTCAGGTATCCTGGGGTAAGAAATGGTTTTTAGGACTGGCCACCCCTCAGAGCCTGGTTCCTCTCTAGGTTTCTACCTGGGTTCCTGCCTTTCTAGGGGGTTTTCTTAGCCACTGTGCTTGATTCATACATCTGCATTCCTTGCTCTCTGGGTTTCTGTATAAGCACTTTGTGACAACTGCTGATGTAAAAAGTCTTTGTAAATAAATGTGATTGATTATTTGATACAACTGAGTAGACTCACTGTATTAGGCCTTGGTACAGTATCTTTTGTTTGAGGGAATGTTTATCATTTAGTAATAGTTGTGCCTAGCAGGATGATGCCAGGCCGTTTTGATGTAAACAGTCAGACCAGCTCCTTCAGCAGCCTAACATACACACACACACGCACGCACACACGCACACGCACACACACGCACGCACACACGCACGCACACACGCACGCACACACGCACGCACACACGCACACACACACACACGCACGCACACACGCACGCACGCACACACGCACGCACACACGCACACACGCACGCACACACGCACGCACACACGCACGCACGCACACACGCACACGCACACACGCACACGCACACGCACACGCACACACACACACACACACACACACACACACACACACACACACACACACACACACACACACACACACACACAGGATGATGCCAGCCTAGCCTGTGACGATGACTTTCTCCCGTCCTTGGATTTGCTGTGACGTTGGGGTAGACTATGATACCAATGCCGGTGTCCATAGCAACAGGCTTATTACATCACCGCCCGCCATCCTGCTGCTCTCGTCAGACTAGTGTTGTAGCCCAGACACACACACACACACCACCCACTGCATGCCAAATCACACACCACACAGACTGCACGCCAAACTCTTAAATCAAATGGGCCAAAAATGGCATTTTAACAACAACACAAATGTCAGCCTACATTGGCCATAACACTACCTGAAACCTGTTTGCTTGCTTACACATGTGTACTTACACATACACATTATACTGCCACACCACAACACTTGTACATATCTGTACTCTGAAACCTACAATACTTGCATGCGGTTCACAAGTTGCTCAAAAATACTCAAAGTTGTAATTTCCTCTTCCTGGTCTCAGGCAGTTAAGCCCCCTCTATATATGGCCGTGTCTTTACTCCAGTTTCACTGTAGCCTGCGGGAAGGTTAGCTCCTACATGATCTGTGTCATTAATGGGGTTAACGTTCTGTCTTGGCCTGATTTCCACAGCTGCCTCCCTGCAGACTGCCAAGATGGATGTTTGGGTGAGAGGTTTGGAAATGGAGGCTAAATTCTCCATTGGTAGACAGACAGAAATTCTTGTAGCCAGGTACCTGAGATTTGAGGATGCATACAGGACACAGGAAAGGGCTTGCAGAAGGTTGCCCAGAAGATTATCAGATGTCAAACCCTCTCTTTTCTTCCTTACTCAAACTGTACAGTATCTCCCATTGGCCAGCTTGTACTTCCTGTCCCCAGTGGAGGTCAAAGTGACCTTGCAGCCTAGTCACTCACATTAGCCTGCCTGGGGATGGGGTTAGTTGCTGCCTGACTGGACTCTCCTCTCCTCACCACGTCACCTCTATCCTCACCACGTCACCTCTATCCTCACCACGTCACCTCTATCCTCACCACGTCACCTCTATCCTCACCACGTCATCTCTATCCTCACCACGTCACCTCTATCCTCACCACGTCACCTCTCTATCCTCACCACGTCATCTCTATCCTCACCACGTCATCTCTATCCTCACCACGTCATCTCTATCCTCACCACGTCACCTCTATCCTCACCACGTCACCTCTATCCTCACCACGTCATCTCTATCCTCACCACGTCATCTCTATCCTCACCACGTCACCTCTATCCTCACCACGTCACCTCTATCCTCACCACGTCATCTCTATCCTCACCACGTCACCTCGATCCTCACCACGTCACCTCTATCCTCACCACGTCATCTCTATCCTCACCACGTCATCTCTATCCTCACCACGTCATCTCTATCCTCACTACGTCACCTCTATCCTAACCACGTCACCTCTATCCTCACCACGTCACCTCTATCCTCACCACGTCATCTCTATCCTCACCACGTCATCTCTATCTTCACCACGCCACCTCTATCCTCACCACGTCACCTCTATCCTCACCACGTCACCTCTATCCTCACCACGTCATCTCTATCCTCACCACGTCACCTCTAACCTCACCACGTCACCTCTATCCTCACCACGTCACCTCTATCCTCACCACGTCACCTCTATCCTAACCACGTCACCTCTATCCTCACCACATCACCTCTATCCTCACCACGTCACCTCTATCCTCACCACGTCACCTCTATCCTCACCACGTCATCTCTATCCTCACCAAGTCACCTCTATCCTCACCACGTCACCTCTATCCTCACCACGTCACCTCGATCCTCACCACGTCATCCCCATCCTCACCACGTCTCTGAGACCTTGGTCATTAATCATTAATGTGCACAGAGACAGAGTGTCCTGTTTTGTCCTGTTCTGTTCTGTGTGCTGCAGGGCCACTCCGGAAGGAGACGAGGGGCCAGGTGAGCTGTCACACGGTGTGCCTCATTCCCCCTTCTACTGTTACCCTAACTGTCTAAGTAGGGAAGGATGTGTGGCGTGCATGCATATGTGTGTGTTTGTGTGAAGGTGAGGTGCTGACGGGGGCCATCTCTCTAACGCCCACCCCCTTACCTTACATAACTCCAGGTTCTGATGTTTTAGCAGAAAGTTCTAAAATAGGAGCTGTGGTGTCAGCACGCAGGGCTGCAGTGGTGCATTATGGTGTGTGTGGGGGGATTAAACATGTATAAAATGTCTGAAGGAGGATGAAATTGCAGCACAATGAGAGGTGAGGGAGAGGTGCTGGCTGCTGTCTCATCCTCATCTCATACATGGCCCTGCACTGGCAGCTCTTGCGCCTTGGGTGCACTGTGGATGGGCTGACTAGAGTGAGGCACACCACTTGAATGCTGAGATGGGAAGGAGGGAGGGAGGAAGACGCAGGTTATCGTAACCCAATCTTTCCAATCTCTTTTTAAATCCAATTTATTTCAAATCGTTCCACGAGTTCCAAATAGCAAAGCAATTTATGAACTCAAATACTAATGTTATTTTATAACAATTACCGATACAGGGAGCTGATTGCTACCATAAATACTGTAGCTTTCAGTACAAACAGCAGAGAGAGATTAATGAGAGATCATAGACATCTCACAGATGTGTCAGAGATATCAGCATTTTCACGAATATGGTTGTCAGTCATCCTGTAATAGTGTCAATCACCAGCAATCATTTATCTTGATAAAGCAAGTCACCCTCCACCTGCCAGTCCAGAGCAGACATGACTGCTTCATTCTGAACAGAGATACCTCTGTGTCAAACCAGTCAAACATTCATCCTGGTATGTGTGCCTCAGCTGGTAAACATGGTATTAGCAACACCAATATCTTGGGTTCAATTCCCACAGGGATCACACAAAAATGTATGTACACTCAATGTCTGGTGCAAGTCACTGATGAATAAAAGCATCTGCTTAGTGGTATCGGGGTTAGTATGGGGGGATTTCATGTTCATGTATCATGTTGATGTAGGGAATAGCGGAGGGCCATCGTGATACAGCCTGCAGGTGAACTTATCTGTTACAGTCATCTCTAATGAGGAGGTATGTTAACCTGATTAGACAGGATCTGTCCTAATTAACCATAACCCAGACATATTAATTAACTCTCCTTACTATCTCTTCATCTACCTCCAGTTCTATTCAGTTTGCTGGTAGTAGTGTTGGGGTTATGTTAGACTCTGTCTCCTCTTCATCCACCTCCATTCAGTTTCCTCATAGGTGTTTTGGGGTTAGGTTAGACTCTGTCTCCTCTTCATCCACCTCCATTCAGTTTGCTGGCAGTAGTGTTGGGGTTAGGTTAGACAACTTTCCTGTCTCTTCATCTTTTTCCATTCAGTCTTCTCGTAACAAGGTTGTGGTTATTCTCCTGTCTCTTCATCTATTTCCATTCAGTCTTCTAGTAACAAGGCTGTGGTTATTCTCCTGTCTCTTCATCTATTTCCATCCAGTCTTCTAGTAACAAGGTTGTGGTTATTCTCCTGTCTCTTCATCTATTTCCATTCAGTCTTCTAGTAACAAGGCTGTGGTTATTCTCCTGTCTCTTCATCTATTTCCATTCAGTCTTCTAGTAACAAGGCTGTGGTTATTCTCCTGTCTCTTCATCTATTTCCATCCAGTCTTCTAGTAACAAGGCTGTGGTTATTCTCCTGTCTCTTCATCTATTTCCATCCAGTCTTCTAGTAACAAGGCTGTGGTTATTCTCCTGTCTCTTCATCTATTTCCATCCTGTCTTCTAGTAACAAGGTTGTGGCTATTCTCCTGTCTCTTCATCTATTTCCATTCAGTCTTCTAGTAACAAGGCTGTGTTTATTCTCCTGTCTCTTCATCTTTTTCCATTCAGTCTTCTAGTAACAAGGTTGTGGTTATTCTCCTGTCTCTTCATCTATTTCCATCCAGTCTTCTAGTAACAAGGCTGTGTCTCTTCATCTATTTCCATCCAGTCTTCTAGTAACAAGGCTGTGTTTATTCTCCTGTCTCTTCATCTATTTCCATTCAGTCTTCTAGTAACAAGGCTGTGGTTATTCTCCTGTCTCTTCATCTATTTCCATTCAGTCTTCTAGTAACAAGGCTGTGTTTATTCTCCTGTCTCTTCATCTATTTCCATCCAGTCTTCTAGTAACAAGGCTGTGTTTATTCTCCTGTCTCTTCATCTATTTCCATTCAGTCTTCTAGTAACAAGGCTGTGGTTATTCTCCTGTCTCTTCATCTATTTCCATCCAGTCTTCTAGTAACAAGGCTGTGGTTATTCTCCTGTCTCTTCATCTATTTCCATTCAGTCTTCTAGTAACAAGGCTGTGGTTATTCTCCTGTCTCTTCATCTATTTCCATCCAGTCTTCTAGTAACAAGGCTGTGGTTATTCTCCTGTCTCTTCATCTATTTCCATTCAGTCTTCTAGTAACAAGGCTGTGGTTATTCTCCTCTATTTCCATCTTCTAGTAACAAGGCTATTTCCATCTCCATTCAGTCTTCTAGTAACAAGGCTGTGGTTATTCTCCTGTCTCTTCATCTATTTCCATCCAGTCTTCTAGTAACAAGGCTGTGGTTATTCTCCTGTCTCTTCATCTATTTCCATTCAGTCTTCTAGTAACAAGGCTGTGGTTATTCTCCTGTCTCTTCATCTATTTCCATCCAGTCTTCTAGTAACAAGGCTGTGGTTATTCTCCTGTCTCTTCATCTATTTCCATTCAGTCTTCTAGTAACAAGGCTGTGGTTATTCTCCTGTCTCTTCATCTATTTCCATTCAGTCTTCTAGTAACAAGGCTGTGGTTATTCTCCTGTCTCTTCATCTATTTCCATCCAGTCTTCTAATAACAAGGCTGTGGTTATTCTCCTGTCTATTCATCTATTTCCATCCAGTCTTCTAGTAACAAGGCTGTGGTTATTCTCCTGTCTCTTCATCTATTTCCATCCAGTCTTCTAGTAACAAGGCTGTGGTTATTCTCCTGTCTCTTCATCTATTTCCATCCAGTCTGCTTGTACTGTAGCAATGTTGCGGTTAGGTTCCCGTTTGACTGTGTGGGCTCTATTTGAACAAATCTAACACAATGGTACATCTTAGCGCCGGCGGGAGCGCTATAGGTTTTTTAGGACAAATAATAAAATAATAATAACGTCCAAATCACCTGAAATCAATTCCATATTTGGTTTGATCATACTTAAAGGTGATTTGGCTATACAAAACAACAACATGCTCTCATGCCCTGATCACTCCCATTGATTTTTAGCTAGTGGTGGTTAAAGTCAGCTAAAGTTTGTAATGGCTGTGTAAAGAAAACTAAATCATGGATAACAGTTTCTCCTGGCCCATAAACTACTTTCAGGGTGAACCATCTAACCGTAACGTCAAGTTGTAAAATAGTGAACTATTCCTTTAACACTGCATGAATTTATTACTTTTGCACTTGTTTTTAAGTACACACCTCAAATATTGCCACCCCTCCCACCTGTTGCCAGCGAGCTGAAGTTAGACAGGTAAATTGCTGAACCTGGCGTAAGGGTGGAAAATACCAGTGGCCCAGTTTTAACATGACTAAATTCTAAACGAAGGTGCGCTTGACACTTATGCCTCATTAAAGCCAGCCAAAAATAGAGCCCAGTTCGAGATGGTTATATGGAAGAAACAAACCTCTTGAGGGTATTATATTGGATCGATTTGGAGAGTTAGGTGGCATTGGTAGATTGCCAGGCGTGTTAGGCTTGGCAGGGCATCATTGGTATGAGAGAGAGCTGTGTGTACCAGGGCCAGACTGGCAGCTTATCCCTTCTCTCATCTGTCTCTCATCCCTCTTTCATCCACAGTATCAGCAACAGTAAAGCATCTGCTGATATGTTGGGCTTTTTAGTCTGAATGAGAGATGTTCGATGTTGGCTAAATTGAGTTGTTCTTGCAGACAACGATTTTGTTGGAGAGTTTGTGCTCATTCATCGTCATGAGTATTTGCAATTACTTTTAATTGTTCAGATTTCAAACGCAGTTCCTCGACTAGCAGAATGTTTTCATTTCCTGCTTTTGTCAATAGTTGCTCAGTTCTCTCCACCTGTGTCCTCATGTTAGCCTTGTCTTGCACGTGCTTCAGCTGTGCACTGTGGTATTGGACCGATGCCAACCTTTGATGGCGATACATAAGTGCGATACATAGGTTCACTAATTAGCAGAGGAGTGGTGACCACCTCCTTTGATAGCTTGCACATTATTAGAAAATTATTAGAACAATTTTTCTATTTATTTTTCAAAGTTTGGGTTTGGAATTCATTGGAAGCTGCAAAAAGTTTAATCTATTTATAGTTGACGAACCATCAGTACTGTACCAGTAATGTGGAAGTTGAACGTGAATGAATTTGCAAAAGCAAATTGAATGAATTAATCAATGCCAAATTAATTAATCCTACCTGGGTAGGCTATCTGGGTATTAAACTTTAATTAACCTGAGAGGTTGCTTCATCCAGGTTAATATGAGAAGTTTAAAAGTGTCTCATTTGATTGGAAGAACGTTAAGGTATGTTCAACAATTTAATTTATTAAATTGAATGAGACGATAATCCATGAGATTGGATATGGATATCATAAGTGTAAACAGTAGATAAAATGTTGGGAACATTCACCACTATGGTACCTAAGGCCGAAGCCACATGGGATTCCCGCTGGGGGCGGACTTCTGTCAGTACTGGATTACTGAATGGTTTTGCAAAAAAACAAATTTTATTGATTGATCAATTTAATGATAAATCAAACCTGTATAGGCTATTTGGGAATTACACTTTAATTAACCTGAGAAGTTGCTTCATCTAGGTTAGTTTTGAAAAAGTTTACAATGTCTTATTTAGAAAACTCAGCAATTTGGATATTATATAAAAGATCCATTTGAGAATGTAAATCTGGCAATTTCACTTATTAGTTCAATTGAATAAGACATTGATATCCATCTGGATATCATAAATAATGACTTGAGTGTGACCTGAATAATTCTTGAAGGAAAGTACTGGCACTTCAGCCGTCACTGATTGCACACGCTGAAATCAAACGGATGTACCCGGGGCGGGACTTCCGTTCCGCAGGCGGAGGAATTACAATGTGGCACAAAACAAGATGGCTGTTTTTCCCTTTGTTAGCTTAACATCCCGTGCAAGCTAATCCTACTTTTGCATGAAAAATGCACAACATAGGATTCCCTTGGCAAGGGAAAGGTTTTACTCATAACATATTATGTCCCTTTTCAGCTTTATTTTGACTATGTTTTAACCGGAACAGGCGGCAAACAATGAACTGCACCGTGGTCTACTCGCGTGGAAAACACAAGAAAGACAGAGAAAATGAATGCTGGTCAAGCTAATATCTCCTGAATTTCAATCGGCTGGGTCTTTGCCCTCGCTCGAGAAATGAATAATGACCGAGCCTACACATGTCTGAAACGCGCGAGGCAGAAATAGCCCTGTGTTTGGCCAAACGCTCTATTTCTCAGATTTCTATAATTAGCTTTATCAGCCCTCATACAGAAATATATTTGCTTACGGTACCCACTGACTACGTCAGAACCGGAGGCGGTGAATCTTCAGCACACACACCACCAATAATTCCTGTCTCCAACTCCCATAATGTGTATAATAAACTTGGTATATTATGTAATCTGCTTTTCAATTTTATATAGGCTGAATCAAAATGAAAGCGTCATCCTATTTTAGATGCCTCACATGGGGCACCAATAATGTTGTGTCTTTGGCTATGCCGGATGAACTTCTTAGAACTACCCCTCCCGGATCCGGAAGAATTGTCATCAACTGACACTAATTAGCATAACGCAACGAACAAAAAATATTACTAGAAAATATTCAAATTCATGAAATCACAAGTAAAATATAGTGTAACACAGCTTAGCCTTTTGTTAATCACCCTGTCATCTCAGATTTTTAAATTATGCTTTACAGCCAAAGCAAGACAAGGATTTGTGTAAGTTTATCGATAGTCTAGCATAGCATTATGTCCAGCTAGCTGTAGGTAACTTGGTCACGAAAATCAGAAAAGCAATCAAATTAAATCGTTTACCTTTGATGAGCTTCGGATGTTTTCACTCACGAGACTCCCAGTTAGACAGCAAGTGTTCATTTTGTTCCACAAAGATCATTTTTATAGGCTAAATACCTCCATTTGTTCTTCACGTTTAGTTGAGAAATCCACCGGAAATAGCGGTCACGACAACGCCGAAAAATATTTCAAATTAGATCCATAATATCAACAGAAACATGGCAAACGTTTTTTTTATAATCAATCCTCAAGGTGTTTTTCAAACATCTATTCGATAATATATCAACCGGAACAGTTGGCTTCCCAGTAGGAGCGAGAGGCCGCCTTTGTCTATTACGCACAAATCACTCTGAGAGCCACCAGCTGACCACTGACACAATGTTGTCATTCACGCTCATTTTTCAAAATAAGAGCCTGAATCTATGTCTTGTGACATTAGACACATTAGGGAAGCCATAGAAAAAAGAATCTGGTTGAAATCCCTTTCACTGCTCAATAGGGACGCATAGGAACGCAGAGGTTTCTAAATAAGAGTCCCTTCCTGATTGGATTTTTCTAAGGCTTTCACCTGCCATATCAGTTCTGTTATACTCACAGAAAAGATTTTTACAGTTTTAGAAACTTTAGAGTGTTTTCTATCCTAAGCTGTATATGCACAATTTGCACCGAACAAAATGTAATTGTCTGCATCATTTCCAATCGCCCATATCTATTTTTTGGTAAATATATATATATTTATATATATTTATATATATATATATCCATATACATTACATACACATATGCATACATACCTTTGTTATTCCCCGCAGACCTTACCACCCTTCACCCAATTGGAGTAAACTAATAAACAATAACACTTAGGCTTCTACCTTCAGTTTATACATCTTATAAACATTTTACAGACACAATCTATTTTACAATAGTTATATTTAGTTTGTTTTTAGTCCTTCCTCTATTTCTAATGTCCATTCAGTTTGATTTCTATTTGTAACTGTGCTATTTCACAAAATTTCTGAACCTACGGTTGAAGTCGGAAGTTTACATACACTTAGGTTGGAGTCATTAAAACTCGTTTTTCAAACACTCCTCAAATTTCTTGTTAAAACAAACTAGAGTTTTGGCAAATTGGTTATGGCATCTACTTTGTGCATGACACAAGTAATTTTTCCAACAATTGTTTACAGACAGGCTATTTGACTTATAATTCACTGTTTCACAATTCCAGTGGGTCAGAAGTTTACATACAGTAATTTAACTGTGTCTTTAAACAGCTTGGAAAATTCCAGAAAATTATGTCATGGTTTTAGAACCTTCTGATAGGCTAATTGACATAAGTTGAGTAAATTGGAGGTGTACCTGTGGATGCATTTCAAGGCCTACCTTCAAACTAAGTGCTTCTTTGCTTGACATCATGGGAAAATCAAAAGAAATCAGCCAAGACCTCAGATTTTTTTTTTAAACCTCCACAAGTCTGGTTCATCCTTGGGAGAAATTTCCAAACGCCTGAAGGTACCACGTTCATCTGTACAAACAATAGTACGCAAGTATTAACACCATGGGACCACGCAGCCGTCATACCGCTCAGGAAGGAGACGCCTTCTGTCTCCTAGAGATGAACGTACTATGGTGCGAAAAGTGCAAATCAATCCCAGAACAACAACAAAGGACCTTGTGAAGATGCTGGAGGAAACTGTTACAAAAGTATCTATATCCACAGTAAAACAAGTCCTATATCGACATAACCTGAAAGGCCGCTCAGCAAGGAAGAACCACTGCTCCAACCACCATAAAAAGCCAGACTACGGTTTGCAACTGCACATGGAGACAAAGATCATACTTTTTGGAGAAATGTCCTCTGATGAAACAAAAATAGAACTGTTCTGCTATAATGACCATCGTTATGTTTGGAGGATAAAGGGGTAGGCTTGCAAGCCGAAGAACACCATCCCAACCGTGAAGCACGGGGGTGGCAGCATCACGTTGTGGGGATGCTTTGCTGCAGGAGGGACTGGTGCACTTCACAAAATAGATGGCATCATGAGGCAGGACAATTATGTGGATATATTGAAGCAACATCTCAAGACATCAAGTTACAGCTTGGTCAGAAATGGGTCTTCCAAATGGACAATGACCCCAAGCATACTTCCAAAGTTGTAGCAAAATGGCTTAAGGACAACAAAGTCAAGGTGTTGGATTGGCCATCATAAAGCCCTGACCTCAATCCCATTGAAAATGTGTGGGCACAACTGAAAAAGTGTGTGCGAGCAAGGAGTCCTACAAACCTGACTCAGTTACACCAGCTCTGTCAGGAGGAATGGGCCAAAATTCACGCAACGAATTGTGGGAAGCTTGTGGAAGGCAACCCAAAACGTTTGACCCAAGTTAAACAATTTAAAGGAAATTTCTACCCAATACTAATTGAGTGCATGTAAACCTCTGACCCATTGGGAATGTGATGAAAGAAATAAAAACTAGAATAAATCATTCTCACTACCATTATTCTGACATTTCACGTTCTTAAAATAAAGTAGGGATCCTAACTGACCTAAAACAGGGAATTTTTACAAGGATTAAATGTCAGGGATTGTGAAAAACTGAGTTTAAATGTATTTGGCTAAGGTTTATGTCAACTTCTGACTTCAACTGTATATACATTTTACGGACCCTGTATGTTTTACATTGGTTATCTTGTTATTAGTCCCACCCTTCAGCTCCATTCATCTCACCTCTCAACACCATCCATTTTGGATTTCTATTTGCCACCTATTTTTCAACTGTGCTGTGATGCTTCACAAAAGTACTTAACCTTTCTATTCTCACTGCTTCTACAGATTGTAAATTAAAAAAAAAAAAATTTGTTCTAGGCAAATGTTGCAATTCTTCAGCCATTCCTGGACCTGTTACCAAAAACGAGCTACATATGGACAATACCAAAAATAAATTATCTAATGACTCTGCCTCTTCACAGCAAAATTGTTGGGAGTTGGGAAGATTGTATCTGTATTGTGTATATATATAACATTATTTTGGTTGCAATAATTTTATAGTTTAATTAAATTGAAAAATTTGAAGTTTTGAATCCGGCTTTGTTTTTCTTATCAATTCATAAACCATGTGCCATGAAATGGGTACATCGAAAATCTCTTCCCAATCTCTTCCCAACTATTTAGCAATTTATATGGCACAGCTGTCAGTTTTTAGGTCCTTAAATGAAATCGGTATATATTTTTATTTATCACACTTTTCTTTAACCATTTATGTTTTTCTTTAACCATTTATGTTTTTTAATATAGCGCTGACATACAAGTTCCTTACTTTTTTGCCCTTCTACTTGCCTCTTCCATTTTTGTGGTAATGCTGCAATTACTTGGTTGTAATTTTGGGTTAGAGCAGACATTTCCATATGTCTGTGTTAGCTGCATGTGTGACATAACTCCACCAGTCCTATTTATGATATCATTCACTAAAATTATATATTTTTTGAACATTATTCGAAAAATACTTTTAAAAAAATCAATCAGTATATTTGAGTTTAACCACAATATTTGTTGTATTATTTGTTCTGTTTTTTCAGGTAGATTAAACTGAAATTTCAGCCAACTTTCTCAGGCTTCTTTAAAAACTAACAATATTTTGGAGATTATTTCCTTTTCAAACAACCGAAAGTGAGCAGGTGCAATCTGAATAAAGGGAAAAGGGCCATTCTTGAACATAGGATGAGACATTCCTACCAATTTACTAGAGATCCAGTTTGGATTTAAGTATAACTTTTGTATGACTGATGCCTTTAGTGAGAGGTCTAATGCTTTAATATTTAATAATTTCTGCCCTCTGAATTCATATTTGTTATATAAATAGGCCCTTTTAATTTAATATTTTTTGTTTAAAAATCAGGTCACTAGGTGTAAGCAAAACCATAAGCAAATAGGTAAACTTTGATATGACTAAGGAGTTAATCAGGGTGATTTTTTTTCCACAAATAGACAGGTATTTTCCTTTCCATGGTAGCAAGATCTTATCTATTTTTGCTAACTTTCTATAAAAATTTATTGGAGTGAGAGAATTTCTTTCTTTGGGGATTTGTATACCGAGTATGTCCACATCTGTCAGACCATTTAATTGGTAAACTACACGGTAATGTAAAAATTTGCATTTTTTTGTGATCCAATACGTAATATAGTACATTTATAATAATTTGGTTTTAATCGAGAGATGATACCAAAAGTGATCATGATCCTCTATGAGGCTGAGGAGAGATTCTAATTGTGGTTTTGAAAGAAAACATGAATCATCAGTGTACAATGACACCTTAGTTTTTAAGCCACGGATTTCTAATCCCTTAATATTATTGTTTGATCAAATTTTAATAGCTAACATTTCAATGGCAATAATAAATAGATATGCCGATAGTGGACAACTTTGTTTTACTCCTCTAGATAGTTTAAAACTTCCTGAGATGTAGCCATTATTTACTATTTTACACCTAGGGTTACTATACATAACGTTAACCATTTTTATAAAAGATTCCCCAAAATTAAAATATTCTAGGCATTCGTCAGTCGTACTTTATCAAAAGCCTTTTCAAAATCAGCTATGAAAACCAGGCCTGGTGTCCCTGATATTTCATAGTATTCTATTGTTTCCAGTACTTGTCTTATATTATCTCCAATGTATCGTCCATGTAAAAAACCTGTCTGATTAGGATGAATAACATCTGACAATGCTTTTTAAATTCTATGCTTCAAGCATTTTTGCTAGGATTTTTGCTTCACAACACTGAAGTGTAAGAGGTCTCCAATTTTTTTAATGGACTGGATGTTTATACATACCACTTGGGTCCTGTTTCAGTAAAAATGATATCAGACCTTCTTGTTGCGTGTCTGCTAATCTACCATTTATATAGGAGTGGTTAAAATTTGCTAATAATGGTCCTCTGAGTATATATGCCATCCAGCCCTGGAGTTTTCCCAGCCTTAAAGGCTTTAATTGCATCAAGAAGTTACTACCTCTGTAATGTGGCCTTCATATGAGTCTTTCTGTACAGATGTTAATTTGACATTATTATTAAGAAAAACAATCCATACAATTAGCTTCAGTTAGTGGAGATGGAGGAGACTAAAACAAAAACATATTCTCAAAGTACTTTACTTCCTCTTTCAAAATACTTTTTGGTGAATCATGTGTGACTCCATCATTTGTAACAAATTTCAATACATGTTTTTGTTAGCATTTCTATATTGAAGATTGAAAAAGAATTTGGTGCATTTTTTCCCATATTCCATCCAGTTCGCTTTATTTTTATAATATATTACACTGGATCTTTCTTGAATAAGTTCCTCAATTTATTTTTGGTTTGTCTCTAACTTATTCTGTGCATCTATGGTACAGCATTTATTATTATTTACCTAACTGTACTGTTAGTCCTTCAATTTCCTTTGTTCATCTTGACTCTTTTGATCTAAATTGCTTTTGTTTTATAGATGAATTGCATGGCTTTAATGGCACATTTAAAAGTGTCCCATACAATAAGGGGATCTGCTGTACCTATGTTATGTCTGAAAAAGTCAGTTATATATTCTTCTGTCCTAGTTCTAAACAATTTATCATCTAGTAGGCTTTGATTAAATTTCCAATTTCCTCGCCCATGTGGAAATTCTGTAAGAGTAATATATATGCCAATTATGTGATGATCCAAACCGCATTCTGTCTCCTATCAACACTTTTTAAACTTTAGGTGCCAGAGAGAATGGCATAAGAAAGTAGTCAGGATGACTAGCTTGATTAAACCTCTGCAATGTATATCTCACTAGGTCAGGGTATTTAAGTCTCCATATATCCACTAATTCCAATATATCCATGACATTCATGATTTTCTTAAGTGCCTAAGGGTGACAGTTTGTAGTGTGATTTCCTTTCCGGTCCATAGAGGTATTTAAGACCGTATTAAAATCTCCCACCATAATAATAGAGTCTAGTGTTGCTTGTAGAGTTGAGAAATTCTTATATATATTTTCAAAGAATCTTGGATCATCATTATTTAGACCGTATAGGTTAAAACCTCTCTAGGGTATGTGGGACGCTCCCACCTGGCCAACATCCAGTGAGATTGCAGAGCGCCAAATTCAAATATAGAAATTCAGAAAACAAAACATATTTTACATAGGTTTAAAGATTAACTACTTGTGAATCCAACCACGGTGTCAGATTTTGACAAATTATTACAAACAGTAACAAGCCAAGCAGAAGCGTTAAAAAACTCAGAAATAGAGATAAAATTAATCCTTTACCTTTGATGATCTTCATATGGTTGCACTCAGAAGACATTCATTTACTCAATAAATGTTCCTTTTGTCTCTTTATATCCAAAAACCTCAGTTTTGTTAGTGCTTTTTCTTCAGTAATCCACAGGCGGCTCAAACACAGTCAAAACAGGCAGACAAAAAAAATCAAAATTGTATCCGTAAAGTTCATAGAAACATGTCAAACAATGTTTACATTCAATCCTCAGGTTGTTTTTAGCCCAACTGATCTATAATATTTAAATCCGACAATAACGTTGTCAATATAAAAGGTAAACAAGAAATGCACTCACCCGGGATTGCGCATGAAAAAGCTCTGTGACACGTCAGGGTCCACTCATTCAGACTGGTCTTACTCCCTCATTTATAAGAATACAAGCCTGAAACAATTTTTAAAGACTGTTGACATCTAGTCGAAGGCATAGGAACTTGAGTCCTAAGTCAATGGATACTGTAATGGCATTGAATAGAAAACTACAACCCCCCCCCCCAAAAAAACTGATATGGTTCTCAATCAGAGGCAGGTGTTAACATTGTTTCTGATTGGGAACCATATTTAGGTAGCTTGTTTTGTGTTGGGGTTTGTGGGTGGTTGTTTCCTGTCTTTGTGTTCTCTGCACCAGATAGGACTGTTTCGGGTTTTGTCACGTTTGTTATTTTGTATTTGTGCAGTGTTCACGTTATTGTCTTTTATTAAACATGTTGAACACGAACTACGCTGAATTTTGGTCCTCCTCTCCTTCGATGGAAGAATACCGTTACAGAACCACCCACCAAAACAGGACCAAGCAGCATGGTGACAGGCAGCGGCAGGAGGAGCAGCGCAATCAGGACTATTGGTCTTGGGAGGAGATCCTAGACAGGAAAGGACCCTGGGCACAGCCAGGAGAATGTCGCCGCCCCAAAGAAGAGCTGGAGGCAGCGAAGGCGGAGAGGCGCTGGTAAGAGGAGGCAGCACGGCGGTGCAGATGTGTGGCGAAGCCAGGTAGGAGACCTGCGCCAACTTCCTGTGCTTACCGGAGGTCGAGAGAGACCGGGCAGGCACCGTGTTATGCTGTGGAGCGCACGGTGTCCCCAGTGCGGGTGCATAGCCCGGTGCGGTACATACCAGCTCCTCGTATCGGCCGGGCTAGAGTGGGCATCGAGCCAGGTGCCATGAAGCCGGCTCTACGCATCTGGTCTCCAGTGCGTCTCTTTGGGCCGGCATACATGGCACCAGCCTTACGCGTGGTGTCCCTGGTTCGCCAGCACAGCCCAGTGCGGGCTATTTCACCTCGCCGCACTGGCAGGGCGACCGGGAGCATTCAACCAGGTAAGGTTGGGCAGGCTCGGTGCTCAAGAGCTCCAGTGCGCCTGCACGGTCCGGTCTATCCAGTGCCACCTACACGCACCAGCCCTCCGGTGGCAGCCCCCCGCACCAGGCTTCCTGTGCGTGTCCAGAGCCCAGTACTCCCTGTTTCTCCTCACCGCACTCGCCCTGGGGTGGGTGTCCTCGGCCCAGTACCACCAGTGCCGGCACCACGCACCAGGCCTATAGTCTCCCACCTGTCCAGAGCTGCTAGAGTCTCCTGTCTGTCCTGAGCCGCCAGTCTGCAAGGAGCCGCCAGAGCCGCCAGTCAGCCAGGATCCTCCAGAGCCGCCAGTCAGCCAGGATCTTCCAGAGCCGCCAGTCATCCAGGATCTTTCAGAGCCACCATTCAGCCAGGATCCGCCAAAGCCGGCATTCAGCCAGGATCTGCCAGAGCCGCCATTCAGCCAGGATCTGCCAGAGCCGTCAGTCAGCCAGAAGCTGCCAGAGCCACCAGATAGGACTGTTTCGGTTTTCACATTTATTGTTTTGTATTTTGTAGTGTTCTCGTTGATCGTCTATATTAAAGATGTTGAACACTTACCACGCTGCATTTTGGTCCTCCACTCTTTCAGCGGAAGAAAACCATTACATTAATATAATAATATAATAAATATTAATATATTTCGCCCCCCCAGGCCTTTTTCCACAAACTTCATCTAAAATTGTTGAATGAATTTCCTGTAAACAATAGATATTATATTCCTTCTCTTTTAGCCAGGTAAATACTGATCGTCTTTTCTTATTATCTGCTAAGCCATTACCATTGTTACTGGCTATACTTATTTCACCACTTACCATAATGAGACACAACTTTCAATTCTATTCATCAAAATATGTGTTTGTAAACGTACCATTAAAAAGTAACACGATGATTGAGTGTCTATGTGAAAATCATGGCAACGTGGTTGTAAAGCCTAGTAGCTCCTCTCTCTCTCCCTCTCTCTCTCTCTCTCTCTCTCTCTCCTCTCCCCCCCTCTCTCTCTCTCTCTCTCTCTCTCTCACACACTGTCTCTGTCTCCCTTCCTCCTTCCCTTTCTCTCCTCCTCTCCATTGACTGAGGTCTCAGAGGTATTGTAGGTGTTAATAGAAAGACTGTATAAGTGACATTCTCTAATAGCGTGACTGCTCTGCTCTGCATCACTTCCTCCTGGGTTAGTCAAGTAATTTACCACAGGGAATCAGGCACCTGGAATCAATTGAGTTCCAAGTTCTAGTTTCTGACTGTGTAATGATAATGAAGTAGCCTATATCAGTGCACATTTTACCTCGTTATAAGATGTCAATTATTGAAGGAAAGTGTGTTACCATCTCTACTATCTCTGAAATGAGAGAGAACTTTTCACCTCCAATGGGTGGACTCCATCTCCATGCCCCAATAATTGCAACTGTGCCTTCCTATTACCCTGTTATAATGGGAAATAGTGTTTAAGCTCTGTGGAAGATCCATCACAGTGTCATTGTTCTATCGTCCTGATTCTGCCCAGCTATTTAAATTGATGCCTTCCGGTTCTTTTCTATGGCTGTGGAGTTGCAGTTTGTGTTTCTATTGACACAGTTTAGCTGGTGCTATTTAGGGTTAGGGATACAGAATTAATTGCAGTTATTCCAGTTATTTTCTATAGCTGTGGTTTCTGATGTGTTTGTTTATTGTGTCTGGACTGGCACAGTTTAGACGTGTTTTTGAGTCTCCCTCTTTTTTAGCACATTCTAATGCAACCAGAAGGGGAAGTTGGCATGTGGTCCTACATGGGTCATGTGATCAGGCCTTGCCTTTGGGACTGGCTGTGGCTGTGCCTGTAGAGAAAGATCCCATTCACATTGGCATAGCTGTGGAACAGCTGGGCAGTGCATCAGAACTGCGTTAAAATACTATTCAAAACCATTTCACATACTTTATCTGTGCTTGATTGAGTTTGCCTGGCTTAATTGAGTTATAGAATATTCCCATAACGGCAAACCCTGCCAATTGGACACTCCAGGCAGGAAGAACACTCAAAGTCAAATCAAATCAAATTTGGTTTGTTATATTCTTCCGAATACAACAGGTGTAGACCTTACTGTGAAATGCTTACTTACAAGCCCTTAACCAACAATGCAGTTCAAGAAATAGAGTTAAGGAAATATTAACAAAATAAATGGGATAAAAAAATATATCAAAAAGTAACACAAGAAATGTACATAACAATAACGAGGCTATATACAATGTGCGGGGCTACAGGTTAGTTAAGGTCATTTGTAAAGTGACTATGCATAGATATTAAACAGCGAGTAGCAGCAGTGTAAAAACAAAGGAAGGGAGCATGGGTCAATGTAAATAGTCCGGGGGGCCATTTGATTATGCCTAGGGGTTGATCCTGGACAGGGCTAATGTGTGTTGGTGCCCTTGACCTTGACGACCCTCCTTGACATCTCTGTGAGGTCAGACAGGACCCTTGTCCTCAGAGCAACATACCTAACCAGAGGAGAGTGTAGCATAATTCCCTCCCAGTGTGGTTTGTCTGTCTGTGGACTGTGTTGTGAGCTCACTGTGTTGTAAGGCTGCAGACAGACGGACTCTGTGAAAGGAATGAGAAAGACTGTTCTGTCCTCTGGGGGACTGTGTGAAATACTGCAGCTCAGACTCAGCCAAACGTCTCTTCTCTTCTCAATATAAATGCAGTGCTGCCTCCCTGCCTCACTGCCTCCCTGCCTGCCTGCCTGCCTCCCTGCCTGCCTGCCTGCCTCCCTGCCTGCCTGCCTGCCTGCCTCACTGCCTCCCTGCCTGCCTACCTGCCTGCCTGCCTGCCTGCCTGCCTGCCTGCCTGTCTGTCTGTCTGTCTGTCTGTCTGTCTGTCTGTCTGTCTGTCTGCCTCCCACAAGCTGAACGTTTATTTTCTATTATATAAAGTGCTGATTCAGAAACACATGAATATGTGATCCAATTGGAGACCTCAGTTTACCTGAGGTGAAAGTATGCTATATAAAAATGTCCAGTATAAACTTTAATATTATTACATAAACTTCTCTTGGGACATAATGATATAATGTGTTGTAAAGTTTCCTTTTCAACCCAATTTCACTTTCACTGGAAACATTTTAACTGTATTAAAAGCTCAGGAGAAGCCTTTAAATTTCTGACAATGCCAGAATAGCTATATAGCTCTTCAATAGCTCTATTGTCATCGATGTGAAGGCATGCTCATTTGGTGCAACTAATCTAAGAGAATGTCTTCCTCCGATGTGTCACTTTACATTAGCAGTAGCAGCAGCAGCAACTTACTGTGTTTCAAACAGATCCCCGTAGGCCTGCCAGCGATGCTCTCATTATTAAATGTCTCAGGCATAAAGCCCTGTCCATTCCCCCTGTCCTGGTAGACTTTCACAGAGGTAGGTCCATTCTCCTTGTCCTGGGCTGATACACCTTCACAGAGGCAGGTCCATTCTCCTTGTCCTGGTACACTTGCACAGAGATAGGTCCATTCCCATATTCCCCTTGTCCTCCATTGAACACCAGAGCTGGAGAAACCTTGTTGAAGAGTGTGATAATGTAGGTGAGGTGATCTCATCAGAGGTAGGTCCATTCCCCTTGTCCTTCCTTGTATACCTTCAGAGAATCAGCTTTCATTCCCCTTGTTACACCTTCAAAGTTGGAGAGGCCTGCTTGAGGAGTGTTATAATGGGGGTGGGATGTGATGCCAGGATGCCATTCTCCTGAGCCCACGTCTCCTTCTTCTCCTTCAGCCAGTTAACTGAACCTGGCGTGGCTGATTGATTGCTCCTCAATAACAGTTCTCAGTGGCTGCAACTCACATTAGGGAGACATGTATCAGAGCATGCCAAATCATTCATCAATTATGTATGGTACTTATCAGGGCTTATCATGTTGAATGAATGAAATACAGATAAGTAAACAATCCTAAGCTATTCAGTTGCAGTGTCAAAGCTATCTATATACAGTGGGGCAAAAAAGTATTTAGTCAGCCACCAGTTGTGCAAGTTCTCCCTCTTAAAAAGATGAGAGAGGCCTGTAATTTTCATCATAGGTACAAAAAATAATATTATTATCTATGAGATATCAGAGATGATTTCAAATGTATGAGATACCAAGTTATACATATTAGATATTAGGTCAGCGAGGAACTTATGACTGCAGTAGTCTTTGGTTATTGGGAGGATTCCAGTTGAGCTGTAGTGTTTTCTCATTTTGAGTGTCAAAGCATTGATTGTTGCTGAGTAAAGTAATTCTAAGATTCACAGTTTATCTGAGGTATCTAAAGTTCATATTTTTTTTAACCTTTATTTAACTAGGCAAGATCAGTTAAGAACAAATTCTTATTTTCAATGACGGCCTAGGAACAGTGGGTTAACTGCCTGTTCAGTGGCAGAACGACAGATTTGTACCTTGTCAGCTCAGGGGTTTGAACTTGCAACCTTCCGGTTACTAGTCCAACGCTCTAACCACTAGGCTACCCTGCCGCCTCTATGGTAGCTTCTCTACAAAATGGTTATTGACAAAGGTTTTGGTGGTTCCTGCTTCTCTGAGTGCTACTTTTTGAGAGCATTGTGAAATCCCATCCTAGAACACTTCTCCAATGTAATTTAACAAACTCAATGTATTGAGATAATTCAACTAGACTTTCATGTAGTTAGATGGTTTGTAGGAAGTCTTGTCATTGCTCTGTGCTGGTCTTGAAGCTAGGAATGAGATGTGACAGTGTAAGATATATCCTGGAGCAGTTCAGTGCTACAGCAGTAAAAGACTATCCTTTTTTCTGTGTAATAACAAATTTACCCACTTGTTGTAAACTAAACTACTAAGCACATCCAGTTGGTGTGTCAGTGTACATGGCCACGCAAAATGTAGCAGTGATGTTACCAGCTCCCCTTAGCCTACTTGGTAATGTTATGCCTATCTACCACACTGCCAGACAGTTCTAATGGCTCTGGACTTCATTTCCCCCCAAACTTCTGAACAAAAGAGGGTAGTCTGTGTCCCTAATTGTCTCCTTTCCCAATATATATATATATTTTTTAATGAGCCCTCCTCTTCCTCTATCCCCCTTTCTCCCAAAAGTAAATAGAACACTCTTTCAAGCTGGTTCCTCTGTAGAGCATGCCAATCATGGCAAGCAGAAGCGATACTCCTCTTCGGGCTGCTGATCTTCTCTGTGTTCAGCGACTCAGTGATCCAGGCTACTTTTGTACTGTACATCCCCTGCTGTGATCCCCTACATACACAACAAGGCTGTGATCCCCTATAGACACAACACGGCTGTGATCCCCTATAGACACAACAAGGCTGTGATCCCCTATAGACACAACAAGGCTTTGATCCTCTATAGCCACAGCAAGGCTGTGATCCCCTATAGACACAACACGGCTGTGATCCCCTATAGACACAACAAGGCTGTGATCCCCTATAGACACAACAAGGCTTTGATCATATATAGCCACAACAAGGCTGTGATCCCCTATAGACACAACAAGGCTTTGATCATATATAGACACAACACGGCTGTGATCCCCTATAGACACAACAAGGCTGTGATCCCCTATAGATACAACTTGGCTGTGATCCCCTATAGACACAAAACGGCTGTGATCCCCTATAGACACAACAAGGCTGTGATCCCCTATAGACACAGCAAGGCTTTGATCCCCTATAGACGATCCCCTATAGACACAAGGCTGTGATCCCCTGTAGACACAACAAGGCTGAGATCCCCTGTAGACACAACAAGGCTGTGATCCCCTAAAGACACAACAAGGCTGTGATCCCTTATAGACACAACAAGGCTGTGATCCCCTATAGACACAACACGGCTGTGATCCCCTAAAGACACAACAAGGCTGTTGTTAATGTCCTGCAGCGATCCCTAATAGACACAACAAGGCTGCTGTTAGTGTCCTGCTGTGATCCCATGTTGGCACAACAAGGCTGTTTGCCCATCAGTCTCATCCTCCTCTCAGTGTCCTGCTGTACTTTCCCTCGTAGGAACTTTAGAGATCTAATAATTGGATGACTTAATTAATGAATTTATCGGCTTACTGTTTCAAGTTAAAAGTTGTGTAAGGTCACAAGTAATCATTTTTATTAGTTTATTAGTTTAGCCTTCATTCATCAAGACTCATATCATCAGTCTTAAAGTATACGTAAAGGTCTTTAATTGTCTTAGAGACAGCATTTGTCAAAGCAAGATAAAACCACACTTATTTATAAAGAGAGGATGTATTATTATGCTAAGAAACACAGTGGAAAGAAACAGAAAGATTATGATTGATCTATTAAGATTATAATCTTGCGATGCTGAATAGTTCAGAGGCCATTTTGTACTGTTTCAGTCCAAGACTGACAACTCTTTGTTATGTCTACTCTCCTATCTCCCTCCTGCTCTCCCTCCTTTTTCTCTTCCAAGTTGATTCAATTCTCCATTCGTCTGTCTTTTGTGCTCAGTCCCCAGGAGATGGGATCATTTGCCCAACAGCTGTCCTCGCCTTACAGAACTTGACTTAATAAGATTAAGTCAAGTTCTGTAAGATTTCTGTTTAGTAAGTCCATCGATATTAGCATGCCATTAGACATAGATTAGCCATGTTTTTCCATTTCTTTTCCCATTCCTATGTTTTTCCACCAGTTGTCTGGTAAATGTTCTACTATATAGGGAGAATCCAGGAGGCGGGCTTCAATGTCCAAACAGTGTAACATTGGGAATGCCCCATTGATTCAGAGAACTCAACCTGTTTAATGTTCAATATGAGATTGGGATTTTCTCATAAGTGTTCACAAAATGTTGTTTCCTGTTCAGAGGACAATTTCTGTCAGGACCCGGTTACGAACCTGGGTCTCCAGAGTGAGAAACAGTCACTTAACCAACTGAGCCACGAATAGTCAGCAGAACCCAGAAGATGAGGCAGACACAGCAGTACTTAAGACGGTGTATTTAATAAAGTAAAAGGAGAAGTCCTTCAATACAAAAATGGCAAATCCAAAAGGTGGTAGGAATAGCACAAAAAAGCCTCAAAAGATACTCAAAAACAAAAACAGAATTCCACAAGAGCATCCACCGGAATCGACAAGAATACACAGAACACTAGGGCTGGGTGCTAACATACAAACACAGAGCACAGAACTGAGGGAAACTAAGGGTTTAAATACAATCAGGGGAAAACGAGGCACAGGTGCAAATAATAATGGGGAACAAGGGAAAAAACATAAGGTCAAAAAGCACAATGGGGGCATCTAGTGACCAAAACCCGGAACAACCCTGGCCAAATCCTGACAAATTTCACAATTTAAAAACATATTTTACATTTAATAACGTAGGAAAAAACAGGAAAAATATCACAATGTATATTGGGCTCATACCAAAAGTTTGTCAGTTTAAGTAATTTATAAGAAACACAAAAATGGAAGAGGCAAGTGAAAGGGGAAGAAAGTTAGGAACTTGTCTGTCAACCCTGAATTAAGTATCAAAATTGTTTAAAGACAATTGTGATAAATAAACAAGTATACCAGTTTCATTTAAGGACTAAAGAATTGACAGCTGTGCCATATTGATTACAAAATAGTTGGGAAGTGATTTTCTATGTACCAATGCCATGGCACATGGTGTATAAACTGATACACAAAACGATGCCAGATTCAAAACTTAAGAGTTTTTCTATTTAAATGATTATATAAAATTATTGCAACCAAAAGAATGTTAAAAAACTCAGCAAAAAAAGAAACCTCCCTTTTTCAGGACCCTGTCTTTCAAAGATAAATTCTTAATCATCAAAATAACTTCACAGATCTTCATTGTAAATGGTTGAAACACTATTTCCCATGCTTGTTCAATGAACCATAAACAATTAATAAACATGCACCTGTGGAATGGTCATTAAGACACTAAAAGCTTACAGACGGTAGGCAGTTATGAAAACTTAGGACACTAAAGAGGCCTTTCTACTGACTCTGAAAAACACCTAAAGAAAGATGCCCAGGGTCCCTGCTCATCTGTGTGAATGTGCCTTAGCCATGCTGCAAGGAGGCATGAGGACTGCAGATATGGCCAGGGCAATAAATTGCAATGTCCGTACTGAGACGCCTAAAACAGAGCTACAGGGAGACAGGACAGACAGCTGATCGTCCTTGCAGTGGCAGACCACGTGTAACAACACCTGCACAGGATCGGTATATCCGAACATCACACCTGCGGCACAGGTACAGGATGGCAAACAACAACTGCCCGAGTTACACCAGGAATGCACAATCCCTCCATCAGTGCTCAGACAGTCCGCAATAGGCTGAGAGAGGCTGGACTGAGGGCTTGTAGGCCTGTTGTAGTAAGGCAGGTCCTCCCCAGACATCACTGGTAACAACTTCACCTATGGGCACAAACCCACCGTTGGTGGACCAGACAGGACTGGCAAAAAGTGCCCTTCACTGACGAGTCGTGGTTTTGTCTCACCAGGGGTGATGGTTGGATTGGCGATTATCGTCGAAGGAATGAGCGTTACACCGAGGCCTGTACTCTGGAGCGGGATCGATGGTCCTTCATGGTCTGAGGGCGGTGTGTCACAGCATCATTGGACTGAGCTTGTTGTCATTGCAGGCAATCTCAACGCTGTGTGTTACAGGGAAAACATCCTCCCTGTAACACACAGCGTTGTGTGGTACCTCATGTGGTACCCTTTCTGCAGGCTCATCCTGCAATGCCACCAGCCATACTGCTCGTTCTGTGCGTGATTTCCTGCAAGACAGGAATGTCAGTGTTCTGCCATGGCCAGCAAAGAGCCTGGATCTCAATCCCATTGAGCACTTCTGGGACCTGTTGGGGCTAGGGCCATTCCCCCCAGAAATGTCCGGGAACTTGCAGGTGCCTTAGTGGAAGAGTGGGGTAACATCTCACAGCAAGAACTGCAGTACTTAATGCAGATGGTGGCCACACCAGATACTGACTGTTACTTTTGATTTTGACCCCCCCCCCCCCCCCCGCTTTATTCAGGGACACATTATTCCATTTCTGTTAGTCACGTGTCTGTGGAACTTGTTCAGTTTAAATCTCAGTTGTTGAATCTTGTTATGTTCATACAAATATTTACACATGTTAAGTTAGCTGAAAATAAACGCAGTACACAGTGAGAGGACGTTTATTTTTTTGCTGAGTTTATATGGAGGATACAACCATCCCAGCTCTGTAGATTTTTCTGTAAAGAGACAGGAATCATTAGATCATTTGTTTTGGTGCTGTCCAAATGTAGCTTGGCAGGAATGGCTGAAGAATTGCAAGATTTACATGGAGCTAACTCTGCAAATAGCACTGCTGGGGGATTTTAAAAATCATAGTCAATCGATCAATAATATAATTATTCCCTTAGCAAAAATGTTTATCTTTAATTTACAATCTTTAGAAACTATGAGAACAGAAAGGTTCAGAACAGACACTGGACAGAGGAACTCTGCCTAGAAGGCCAGCATCCCGTAGTCACTTCTTCACTCTGTTGACGTTGAGACTGGTGTTTTGTATTTAATGAAGCTGCCAGTTGAGGACTTGTGAGGCGTCTGTTTCTCAAACTAGACACTAATGTACTTGTCCTCTTGCTCAGTTGTGCACCGGGCCTCCCACTCCTCTTTCTATTCTGGTTAGCGCCAGTTTGTGTTGTTCTGTGAAGGGAGTAGTACAAAGCGTTGTACGAGATCTTCCAGAAAGACATTTCTAAATGACCCCAAAGTTTTGAACTGTAGTTACCAAAAAAAACGGTATTTCCCAAAAAATAAAAAAAATAAACGTGTTTAATATGTTCTGGGGCTCTTGGCACCATTTTCTCTCAGGGATCTTTTTGTCTCGTGCTCTTCCCAGGGGGCACTCAGGTTCCAAGAAATTAGCTATAATGATCCCAGGTGGCCTTTATGTCTCTGTCATATCATGAAGCACATTCCAGTGGCTCTGATAATCCACTCAAGGGCAGGAAGGGTGACCCTGGTTCTTGTGTTATTGTGTAATTGTAAATCACCCCCATTGTGCATGTCCTCCTTGTGGGCCCAAAGTCGCAACACCCTTCACCCTATGCCCAACCTGGGTGATATTAGCCATTCAATCTCTTCCTTCTCTCTGGTTGTCCTTTATCCATTCACTCTCATCCTCATCGTTCTCCCAGTGCTCTTTACCTTCACCCTCTCTTTGCATGAGCCAAATGAGACAAATGGTAGTGTTTGCTGGGGTGTTAAATGGAGTGATGTTTCTTTATGTAAGAAGTCAGACACACCACCAAGGATACTGTTAAAGGAGGAATATAGTACACAATGTAGCTTAAAATAAACCAGTCCTAGCTGAAACAACTCCAGAAGCCTAGTTGGAAAGGGTTTTGTGTTTTATGCTCCGAGAGCCATGCCCCTCGGCACACTACTGAAATGAGGGCTGGAATATTTGGATACTCTACTAACAAACGGCACAAGAGGAGGAGAGGGGGAGGGATGGAAGGAGGGAGGGAGTGGGAGTGGGAGAATGAGAGCGAGAGCAAGAGAGAGAGGGGGAGGGATGGAGAAAGAGAGAGAGAACGAGAGCAACGGTAGTAATGTGCTTTGATAGTGTTTTGTCCTGTGGGCACCATGAGTAGGGTGACAGAGGTAGCAGGTTTTTAGGGCCACTTATTCTGCAGACACATACAGTTAGGTTAGAATCATTAAAACTAGTTTTTCAACCACTCCACAAATGTCTTGTTAACAAACTATAATTTTGGCAAGTCGGTTAGGACATCTACTTTGTGCATGACACAAGTAATTTTTCCAAAAGTTGTTTACAAGCAGGTTATTTCACTTATAACTCACTGTATCACAATTCCAGTGGGTCAGAAGTTTACACACACAAAGTTGACTGTGCTTATAAACAGCTTGGAAAACAAGTCAGTTGGTGGTGTACCTGTGGATGTATTTCAAGGCCTACCTTCAAACTCAGTGCCTCTTTGCTTGGCATCATGGGAAAATCAAAAGAAATCAGCCAAGACCTCAGAAGAAAAATAGTAGACCTCCGCAAGTCTGGTTCATCCTTGGGTGCAATTTCCAAATACCTGCAGGTACCACATTCATCTGTACAAACAATAGTACATGTGTATAAACACCATTGAACCACGCAGCCGTCATACCACTCAGGAAGGAGACTTGTTCTCTCTCCTAGAGATGAACGTACTATGTGCGAAAAGTGCAAATCAATCCCAGAACAACAGCAAAGGACCTTGTGAAGATGCTGGATGAAACAGGTAAAAAAGTATCTATATCCACAGTAAAATGGGTCCTATATCAACATAACCTGAAAGGTCCCTCGGCAAGGAAGAAGCCACTGCTCCAAATCCGCCATAAAAAAGCCTGACTACGGTTTGCAACTGCACATGGGGACAATGGTCGTACTTTTTGGAGAAATGTCCTCTGGTCTGATGAAACAAAAATAGAACTGTTTGGCCATAATGTCCATCGTTATGTTTGGAGGAAAAAGGGGGAGGCTTGCAAGCCGAAAAACACCATTCAAACTGTGAAGCACGGGGGTGGCAGCATCATGTTGTGGCGGTGATTTGCTGCAGGAGGGACTGGTGCATTTCACAAAATAGATGGCATCGTGAGGATGGAAAATTCTGTGGATATATTGAAGCAACATGTCAAGACATCAGTCAGGAAGTTAAAGCTTGGTCGCAAATGGGTCTTCCAAATGGACAATGACCCCAAGCATTCCAAAGTTGTGGCAAAATGGCTCAAGGACAACAAAGTCAAGGTATTGGAGAGGCCATCACAAAGCCCTGACCTCAATCCTATGGAAAATGTGTGGGCAGAACTGAAAAAGTTTGTGCAAGCAAGGAAGCCTACAAACCTGAATGGGCCAAAATTCACCCAACTTATTGTGGAAAGCTTGTAGAAGGCTACCTGAAATGTTTGACCCAAGTTAAACAATTTAAAGGCAATGCTAACAAATACTAATTGAGTGTATGTAAACTTCTGACCCACTGGGAATGTGATGAAAGAAACACAAGCTGAAATAAATCATTCTCTCTACTATTATTCTGACATTTCACATTCTTAAAATAAAGTGGTGATCCTAACTGACCTAAGACAGGGAATTTTTACTAGGATTCAATGTCAGGAATTGTGAAAAACTGAGTTTAAATATATTTGGCTAAGGTGTATGTAAACTTCTGACTTCAGCTGTATATATTACACTGTATATATTCTCCTTTCCTACCAACTAAAGCCAATCGCCATTACATCTGTCATCCTAATTACTGCAAATGTTCACCCTATTGTCTATTATTATCATAGAACTATTACTGATTACTACCAAGGATCTTATAGTGTACAATGTTTTCAGATATTTGTTTCAAAGACTAGGGCTTTGCATGCTGGGATGTGTATTGCCATACATAGTGTTAAAGGTCCAGTGTGGGTAGTTATTATTATTCCAGTGCTGAAGTCACATGGGTGAATGGAAGACAGTAGAGAACTCTAGCTACAGTTGTTGGCAGGCAGATTCAACTACAGAATATAGTGCATGTTCACTTGGTTCTTTTGAAGACCACAGGGTCAGTAGAAAGTGGAAGGTAATAGTTCAGAGGTGTGGAATTATCATACTGGGATGTACATGAACATACACACCCCCCAAACACACACACACACACACACACACACACACACACACACACACACACACACACACACACACACACACACACACACACACACACACACACACTGTGAGAAGTACTGGATAGATGATGACAATAGGTGTAATAGTGTAATAACTATATAATGATCACGTCACAGCTCTGAGCAGACTATTTGAATTATTTAACCCAAAAGGTTTTACTGAGCTTTTATTCTGACTTTATCAAAACATAGATATCAAACTGAGAGAATCGATTTAAAAAAAAATCCACAGTGCATTACATTCATTTGGTTGAATGTATTTGAAAGATTGTTTCTTTCAAACATAAAAAGCAAGGGTGGTTGCCTAGTACAACAAATCCTTACCTTTTAGTGAACGTATATGATAGAAATATAAAGAAATTGTTCATAATGTGAATTGTAAGCACTCGATCTGAGGAAAAGCCTTATAGAGGTTATTGAAGGTATTGTGTAGTCCTCATAGACAAATTTCTGAGCATTCTCTCTCTGTGTGTGTGTGTGTGTGTGTGTGTGTGTGTGTGTGTGTGTGTGTGTGTGTGTGTGTGTGTGTGTGTGTGTGTGTGTGTGTGTGTGTGTGTGCGTGCGTGCGTGTGTGTGTGTGTGCAGAGAGCAGATTCCATGGGTACTGTATATTCCTTCTGTATCTATGCCAAGGCATTAGAATCAGCTCCAACCTATGTGAGACCCAGGTCATTACTGGAGGCGTATGCAGTAACAGAAACACAACAAGGCCTGTCTGAACACCCTCTGGGTTTGTAGTAGATCACATGACTGCTAGGGTGAGACTTGAGATGTTACAAATGCACTCATGTAACAGTTTCATAATCTTTATTTATTTATTTCACCTTTATTTAACCAGGTAGGCAAGTTGAGAACAAGTTCTCATTTACAATTGCGACCTGGTCAAGATCAAGCAAAGCAGTTTGACAGGTACAACAACACAGAGTTACACATGGAGTAAAACAAACATACAGTCAATAATACAGTAGAAAAATAAGTCTATATACAATGTGAGCAAATGAGGTGAGATAAGGGAGGTAAAGGCAAAAAAAGGCCATGGTGGTTAAGTAAATACAATATAGCAAGTTAAAAAAAAACAATAAAAAAAAAAACAATGGATTGGTAGATTTGCAGTGGAAGAATGGCGGTGCAAAGGAGCAAATTAAATAAATATAGTAGGGGGAGAGGTAGTTGTTTGGGCTAAATTATAGATGGGCTATGTACAGGTGCAGTAATCTGTGAGCTGCTCTGACAGCTGGTGCTTAAAGCTAGTGAGGGGGGTAAGTTTTTCCAGTTTCAGAGATTTTTGCAGTTCGTTCCAGTCATTGGCAGCAGAGAACTGGAAGGAGAGGCGGCCAAAGGAACAATTGGCTTTGGGGGTGACCAGAGAGATATACCTGCTGGAGCGCATGCTACATGTGGGTGCTGCTATGGTGACCTGTGAGGTGAGATAAGGGGGGACTTTACCTAGCAGGGTCTTGTAGATAACCTGGAGCCAGTGGATTTGGCGACGAGTATGAAGCGAGGGCCAGCCAACGAGAGCGTACAGGTCACAGTGGTGGGTAGTATATGGGGCTTTGGTGACAAAACGGATGGCACTGTGATAGACTGCATCCAATTTATTGAGTAGGGTATTGGAGGCTATTTTGTAAATGACGTCGCCGAAGTCGAGGATCGGTAGGATGGTCAGTTTTACAAGGGTATGTTTGGCAGCATGAGTGAAGGAGGCTTTGTTTGCGAAATACGAAGCCAATTCTAGATTTAACTTTGGATTGGAGAGGTTTGATGTGAGTCTGGAAGGAGAGTTTACAGTCTAATCAAACACCTAGGTATTTGTAGTTGTCCACATATTCTAAGTCAGTACCGTCCAAAGTCGTGATGTAGGACGGGCAGGCAGGTGCAGGCAGCGATCGGTTGAAGAGCATGCATTTAGTTTTACTTGTATTTAAGAGCAATTGGAGGCCACAGAAGGAGAGTTGTATGGCATTGAAGCTCGTCTGGAGGGTTGTTAACACAGAGTCCAAAGAAGGGCCAGAAGTATACAGAATGGTGTCATCTGCGTAGAGGTGGATCAGAGACTCACCAGCAGCAAGAGTGACATCATTGATGTATACAGAGAAGAGAGTCGGTCCAAGAATTGAACCTTGTGGCACCCCCATAGAAACTGCCAGAGGCCGGACAACAGGCCCTTCGATTTGACACACTGAACTCTATCAGAGAAATAGTTGGTGAACCAGGCGAGGCAATCATTTGAGAAACCAAGGCTATCGAGTCTGCCGATGAGGATGTGGTGATTGACAGAGTCTTGGCCAGGTCAATGAATACGGCTGCACAGTAATGTTTCTTATCGATGGTGATTAAGATATCGTTTAGGAACTTGAGCGTGGCTGAGCTGCACCCATGACCAGCTCTGAAACCAGATTGCATAGCGGAGACGGTATGGTGGGATTCGAAATGGTCGGTAATCTGTTTGTTAACTTGGCTTTCAAAGACCTTAGAAAGGCAGGGTAGGATAGATATAGGTCTGTAGCAGTTTGGGTCAAGAGTGTCCCCCCCCTTTGAAGAGGGGGATGACCGCAGCTGCTTTCCAATCTTTGGGAATCTCAGACGACACGAAAGAGAGGTTGAACAGGCTAGTAATAGGGGTTGCAACAATTTCGGCAGATCATTTTAGAAAGACAGGGTCCAGATTGTCTAGCCCTGCTGATTTGTAGGGTCCAGATATTGCAGCTCTTTCAGAACATCAGCTGACTGGATTTGGGAGAAGGAGAAATGGGGAAGGCTTGGCTGAGTTGCTGTGGGGGGTGCAGTGCTGTTGACCGGGATAGGGGTAGCCAGGTGGAAAGCATGGCCAGCCGTAGAAAAATGCTTATTGAAATGTTCAATTATAGTGGATTTATTGGTGGTGACAGTGTTTCCTATCCTCAGTGCAGTGGGCAGCTGGGAGGAGGTGTTCTTATTCTCCATGGACTTTATAGTGTCCCATAACTTTTTTGAGTTAGGGTTGCAGGAAGCAAATTTCTGCTTGAAAAAGCTAGCTTCCCTGAAAAGTTGCATATCTCGGGGGCTGTTCGATGCTAATGCAGAATGCCATAGGATGTTTTTGTGTTGGTTAAGGGCAGTCAGGTCTGGAGAGAACCAGGGGATATATCTGTTCCTGGTTCTAAATTTCTTGAAAGGGGCATGCTTATTTAAGATGGTGAGTAAGGCATTTAAAAAAAAAACAGGCATCCTTTACTGACGGGATGAGGTCAATTTCCTTCCAGGATACTCTGGCCAGGTCGATTAGAAAGGCCTGCTCGCTGAAGTGTTTCAGGGAGATTTTGACAGTGACAAGTGGAGGTCGTTTGACCGCTGAGATCTTGGTTGAAAACAGCAGAGGTGGGCCTCCCGGGTGGCGCAGTGGTTAAGGGTGCTGTACTGCAGCGCCAGCTGTGCCTCCAGAGACTCTGGGTTTACGTCCAGGCTCTGTCGTAACCGACCGTGACCGGGAGGTCCGGGGGCGACGCACGATTGGCCTAGCGTCATCGGGGTTAGGGTGGGTTTGGCCGGTACGGATATTCTCATCGCGCACCAGCGACTCCTGTGCGGGCCGGGCGCAGTGCGAGTTAACCAAGGTTGCCAGGTACACAATGTTTCGTCCGACAAATTGGTGCGGCTGGTTCCGGTTTGGATGCGCGCTGTGTTAAGAAGCAGTGCGGCTTGGTTGGGTTGTGTATCGGAGGACGCATGACTTTCAACCTTCGTCTCTCCCGAGCCCGTACGGGATGTGTAGCGATGAGGCAAGATAGTAGCTACTAACAATTGGATACCACAAAATTGGGGAGAAAAAAGGGTAAAAAAAAAAAAAACAGCAGAAGTGTATTTAGAGGGCAAGTTGGTTAGGATGACATCTATGAGGGTGCCCGTGTTTACGGCTTTGGGGTGGTACCTTGTAGGTTCTTTCTATCACTGGGTGGAATGTTCCCCTCTTAAATATGTTTATATTGTATAGTATACCCATAACTACTCTCAATACAAACTCAAAGACACCTCTCAAAATCAAATGCCAAAATGTATGATGATATCTGTTGTTTGGTTGAGTCTTAACTAATCATCCATGCAAAATGAGCTGAACATTTTTAGAATGTGAATAGCAGGCAAGGGGTCACATCCAGTTGTGCGTGGGCTCAGATTTAACTCTAGTTGTGTTTTTCTCTCGACCTCAGTGCTG
Source organism: Oncorhynchus masou masou (assembly GCF_036934945.1). Classification (NCBI taxonomy): domain Eukaryota; kingdom Metazoa; phylum Chordata; class Actinopteri; order Salmoniformes; family Salmonidae; genus Oncorhynchus; species Oncorhynchus masou. The sequence continues at coordinate 21,461,484 of NC_088213.1, read as the reverse complement.
AACGTACACACACACACACAGCCATGCTCAGTCAAATCACACCACTTCCACACTGATGTTAGACTCTACTGCCAGGGACCTGGGGTCACTATGAGGTTATTTACCACGACGTCACTGCTCCGTTTCCTCAACGTCTGTCAGTTATGTTATTATGATGATACTTGCATTCTACCGCTGTGCATTTCAATGCCGTTTTACACCCATTTTCACATAGAGGTACTGTATATCTCTTATCATAATGAGAAATCTGAGGAGAACATTCTCAAGCTGAGGAGAACATAAACATGACCTGAACATGGAACAGAAGTGGGTGGGACATCTCCTTCCTGATATCTGTACCTTTGGCAGGGAAACAACAGCTGGAAGAGAGGGCAACTCTATGTTTGAGATACTGTACAGTGTAGAATACCTCAATCCTCTCCAGCTGTTGTTGTCTTCCCAGAGGTCCAGGCATCAGGAAGGAGGCTCCTTCCCCACATACCACTTCAGTTTCATGTTCAGCTCTAGTATCAACAGATCGGTACAAGAGGGAAATTGTTTTACTGCTGTTATAGCTCAGTTTCCCCCTCCACTCTGAGGACTCTTGGCAACGTCCCGGGATATTGTGACAGTAGTGCTTTGACTTTCACCTTGTTGTCCCGACTCCCCAGACACACAGCACAGTACAGGGACAGATTTATCAAGGACTTGCACCAGTGACAAGTTTTCACCAGTTATTTCTATGGGGAAATTAAACAAATTGATCTGTCTGGTTAGAAAGTTTAGAAACTTTATAAGAACAAAAATGTTATTTTTGATGCCATAATGCCAAGCAAAAAGCTTGGTGTGTTTTTCTGTATGGTGTGTGATACTGAGTCTAAGGTGGTGGCAGCCCAGCCCACACCTCAACCCTCAGCCTGTCCTTCTGCCTCCTTGTCTGGTGCTTAGCACAGCAGAAGCCGGGCGCCCATTGCCCTCTCCCTCCACCCTCTCTACCCCTCCTCCATACCCGGTGATCAGTAACACGTTTGGCCTGCCGACTGCTCTGCCAGGGCTTCATTATCGGCTGTCTGCACTTTTTACAGAGGAGAGGAGAGAGAGAAGCTCTTCAGTGTCAGAACCATCAGCCACCACAAAGCCTCCAGTTACAGAGCAGAGCAGTGAGGGTAATGTCTCTCTGACATGATGTGGCTAGGTGGTGCTGGGCAGGACAGGAGAATGTTGATGGCTGGGCAGACTCTTCATGTTACTATGCCAGGCTTCAGCCTGTGGCAGGATACTTGCTTGGTCAACTAGGGCCTAGGAGCTTTGGCTAGAGTCAGGCTGCTACCTGCTTGGTCAACAAGAGTTCTGGCTAGGTGCTGGACAGGAGCGGAGAAGAGCATTTTGTACCATTCATTGCCTCATCCTACAGATGCAGGACATTTTCAACTTGTAGTGCATTTGAGGTTTAAAAACGTAATTTCCACTTTGAAAAATCATACTTGATTTTCCTTTACGAAAAATGTATGAACCTCTGCAAAAAATGTCCATTAATTACAAGAGACTTAAATGAAGATCGTACATTTGTATTACAGAACCACTGGCTACAGTCAGCTACAGTGCCTTCAGCACGTATTCACACCCTGTCACCTGTCACGTCCGTCGTTGAATGAATGAGACCAAAGCGCAGCGGGGAAAGTGTTCATGATATATAATGCTGAAACACCGACAAAACAACAAAATGCAAACGATCGTAAAGTTCTGCAGGGCTAGACAGCAACTGTGCAAAAACAAGATCCCACAAACTAGGGTGGAAACCAGTCTGCCTAAGTATGATTTCCAATCAGAGACACCGATAGACAGCTGCCTCTGACTGGGAACCATACCCGGCCAACAAAGAAATAGAAAACTAGAATGCCCACCCAAATCACACCCTGACCTAACCAATTAGAGAAATAAAAAGGCTCTCTAAGGTCAGGGCGTGACAGTACCCCCCAAATGTGCGGACTCCGGCCGCAAAACCTGACTCTATGAGGGAGGGTCCGGGTGGGCATCTAGCCTCGGTGGTGGCTCCGATTCGGGGTGTAGACCCCGCTCCGCTTGCTGATCCATCCGCTTCCGTGGAACCGGACCGTGGATCGTCGCCGGAGGTCTGGACCGTAGATCATTGCAGGAGGAACCGGACCGTAGATCGTCGTTGAAGGAACCAGACTGTATATCGTCGCCAGGGACTCTGGACCGTGGATCGTCGTCGGAGGCTCTGGACCGTGAATTGTCGCCGGAGGCTCCAGACCGTGGATCGTCGTCGGAGGCTCTGGACCGTGAATTGTCGCCAGAGGCTCCAGACCGTGGATCGTCGCCAGAGGCTCCGGACCGTGGATCGTTGCTAGAGGCTCCGGGCCATGGATCGTCTCTGGATGCTCCGTGCCATGGATCATCACTGGAGGCTTCGTGCCATGGATCATCACTGCAGGCTTTGTGCCATGGATCATCACTGGAGGCTTCGTGCCATGGATCATCACTGCAGGCTTTGTGCCATGGATCATCACTGGAGGCTTCGGGCCATGGATCACCACTGGAGGCTTCGGGCCATGGATCATCACTGCAGGCTTTGTGCCATGGATCATCACTGGAGGCTTTGTGCCATGGATCATCACTGCAGGCTTTGTGCCATGGATCATCACTGGAGGCTTCGGGCCATGGATCACCACTGGAGGCTTCGGGCCATGGATCATCACTGGAGGCTTCGTGCCATGGATCACCACTGGAGGCTTCGTGCCATGGATCATCACTGGAGGCTTCGGGCCATGGATCACCACTGGAGGCTTCGGGCCATGGATCATCACTGGAGGCTTCGTGCCATGGATCACCACTGGAGGCTTCGTGCCATGGATCATCACTGGAGGCTTCGGGCCATGGATCATCACTGCAGGCTTTGTGCCATGGATCATCACTGGAGGCTTCGTGCCATGGATCACCACTGGAGGCTTTGTGCCATGGATCATCACTGGAGGCTTCGGGCCATGGATCACCACTGGAGGCTTCGGGCCATGGATCATCACTGGAGGCTTCGGGCCATAGATCATCACTGGAGGCTTCGTGCCATGGATCACCTCAGGAGGTTCTGGACCGTGGACTGTCTCAGGAGGTTCCGAACCGTGGCCGTCTCAGAAGGTTCCGGACTGTGGACCCTCATTGGAGGTTCCGGACTGTGGACCGTCGTTGGAGGTTCCGGACTGTGGACCATCTTAGGAGGTTCTGGACTGTGGACCGTCGTAGGAGGTTCCAGATTGTGGACCATCTTAGGAGGTTCTGGACTGTGGACCGTCGTAGGAGGTTCCAGACTGTGAAACGTTGCTGGAAGCTCTGGACTGGGAACTGTTGCCCGGAAGCTCTGGACTATGGAGACGCACTGGAGGCCTGATGCGTGGGACCGGATCGGTACAGGTGGCACCGGGTTGATGACACGCACCTCAAGGCGAGTGCGGGGAGGTGGCATAGGACGTACTGGACTGTGGAGGCGTACTGGACTGTGGAGGCGCACAACCTGTCCTGGCTGGATGCTCTCTTTCGCCAGGCAAGTGCGAGGCGCTGGCACAGGACACACTGGGCTGTGAAGGCGCACTGGAGACACGGTGCGTAGCACCGCATAACATGGTGCCTGAACGGTGACACACACCCCAGGGCAAGTGCGCAGAAGAGACACAGGACGCACCGGACTGGGGAGACGCACCGGAGGCCAAATGCGTGAAACCGGTGCATTAAGGTTGGCTAACCCCTTCATGTGTTTCAGACCTCCTTTACAGAAGAAATACCCTTTCAAATCCCCTTTCAAACAATCTTGTTGTTGCAATTTTGCATACATAAACACTTTTCAGTTGACTGACATTTCCTGATTTGTTATTTTCACTCTCTGGGGTTAGAACTGAACCCCTATTTATCTGTTTCACTGTCACTGTTGTGCACACAACCCACTGGGCAAAAACTGGTTTCAATGACAAAAATATATGTGAAGACGTTGAATCACCGTGGAAAACTAATTGGATTTGCAAAAAGTCATCAACGTAAGGTCAATTTCCATCTTTTGTTCACCCAACTTTTGACCTAAATCCAACGACATGGTGAAATGTTTTGTTGATTTCACATTGAATTCACGTTAGTTGACAACTGAACTAAATGTAAATCAAAACTAGACATTGAATTTACACCTATGCCCAGTGGGTAATGTTCTCTTGTTCAGGTAGTATTTAATGTATTCTGTCTGTCTGTCTGTCTGTCTGTCTGTCTGTCTGTCTGTCTGTCTGTCTGTCTGTCTGTCTGTCTGTCTGTCTGTCTGTCTCAGGGACATCTGTGAGTTTGACTAGAGTATACACACACAGAGTATGTCGTCTCACACACTATTCTGGCACCCATGGTCAAATCTCTTGTGGGCGCTGTTCAATCTGTCACAAGAGACTACTTCCACTCTGACAGATGCCAGATGGCACAGGTATGATTTACCCTGTTTGTTTTCCATAAATGTTTAACCACATTGAAATAGACAGGGAAGACAAGGGAGACAAGATAATCCTACCTCAAGACAGCCACGTACAAGCATTTTCAATATGGCTAAATTCAATATGGCTAAACTGTTGTTTGAATGTCAGATATTATTGTCACGCCTTGGTCTTAGTATTTTGTGTTTTAGTTTATTAGTTAGTCAGACCAGGGTGTGACATGGGTTTATTATGTATTGTAGTTTTGTATTGGGGTTTGTAGTAGTTGGGATTGTAGCTGATTAGGGGTGTGTGTGTTTAATAGGTTTGGCTGCCTGAGGCGGTTCTCAATCAGAGTCAGGTGATTCTCGTTGTCTCTGATTGGGAACCGTATTTAGGTAGCCTGGGTTTCGCTTTACATTTCGTGGGTGATTGTTCCTGTCTCTGTGTTAGTTTCACCAGTCAGGCTGTAATAGGTTTCACGTTCCGTTTGTTGTTTTGTATTATTTAGTTGTTCATGTATAGTTTGTTCGTTTGTCTTCACTAAATAAACATGAGTAACCTACACGCTGCATTTCGGTCCGACTCTCTTTCAACAAAAGAAGAACGCCGTTACAGAATCACCCACCACACTCGGACCGAGCAGCGTGTTAACAGGCAGCGACAGCTGGAGCAGCAAAGGGAGGAGGAATTATTCGGAGAATGGACATGGGAAGACGTGCTGGAAGGAAAAAGACCCTGGGCTCAGCCTGGTAAATATCGCCGCCCTAAGGAGGAATTAGAAGCGGCTGAAGCGGAGAGGTGCTGGTATGAGGAGGCAGTACGGCGACGTGGATGGCAACAGGTGGAGGCACTAAGGAGAGCAGAGGCAGCCGGAGATTGGATGCCAACGATTCGAGGGAACACTGCTGGCAAGGAAGCCTGAAAAGCAGCCTCAAAAATGTCTTGGCGGGGACTATCAGGGAGTATGGCTGCGTCAGGTAGGAGACCTGCGCAATCTCCCTGTGCGTACCGGGGGGCTAGAGAGACCGGGTAGGCACCGTGTTATGCAGTGATGCGCACGGTGTCCCCAGTGCGGGTGCATAGCCCGGTGCGGTATATTTCAGCTCCGCGTATCGGCCGGGCTAGATTGAGCGTCGAGCCAAATGCTATGAAGCCGGCCTACGCATCCGGTCTCCAGTACGCATCCGGTCTCCAGTGCGTCTCCTTGGGCCGGCTTACATGGCACCAGCCTTGCGCACCAGACGGGCTGTCTCCGGTGACAAGTGCCTGGATTAGGACCTGCGCCGCTTCCATAGCCCAGTGCGGGTTGAGAACGACTAGGATCACGCCAAGGTTCTTTGTCAACTCATGGAACTCACAGCACTGGCAGGGCAACCATGTGAGGTTAGAGAGCCAAGTGACTTGGTTCAGAACCAGGGGGACACCAGTGGTGAAGGTTGGGCCACCTGGGCTCGGTGCTCAAGAGCTCCAGTGCGCCTGCACGGTCCGGTCTATCCATCGAGTGTAGTAGAAGGGGTGCCACCTCCACACCCCAGCCCTCCAGTAGCAGCTTTCCCCAGCACTAGGCTTCCTGTGCGTGTCCTGCGGCCAAATACCACCAGTGCCAGCACCACGCATCAGGCCTTCAGTGCGCCTTTAGCGCCTGTTCAGCGCAGCCAGCGCTTTTCTCCATCTCCTGCGCTGTCGGAGTCTCCCGCCTGTTCAGCGGTTCTAGAGCCTTCCTCCTCTACAGCGCTGCCGGAGCCTCCTGCCTGTATAGAGCAGCCTGAGCTGCCAGTCTACATGGAGCAGCCAGAGCTGTCAGTTTGTATAGAGCAGCCTGAGCTGCCAGTCTACATGGAGCAGCCAGAGCTGTCAGTTTGCATAGAGCAGCCAGAGCTGCCAGTCTGCATGGAGTTGCCAGTCTGCATGGAGTTGCCAGTCTGCATGGAGTTGCCAGTCTGCAAGGAGCTGCCAGTCTGCAAGGAGCTGCCAGTCTGCAAGGATCTGCCAGTCTGCAAGGAGCTGCCAGTCTGCAAGGAGCCGCCAGAGCCGCCAGTCAGCATGGAGCAGCCAGATCTGCCAGTCAGCCAGACTCTTCCAGATCTGCCAGTCAGCCAGACTCTTCCAGATCTGCCAGTCAGCCAGACTCTTCCAGATCTGCCAGTCAGCCAGACTCTTCCAGATCCGCCAGACAGCCAGACTCTTCCAGATCCGCCAGTCAACCAGACTCTTCCAGATCCGCCAGTCAACCAGACTCTTCCAGATCTGCCAGTCAGCCAGACTCTTCCAGATCTGCCAGTCAGCCAGACTCTTCCAGATCTGCCAGTCAACCAGACTCTTCCAGATCTGCCAGTCAACCAGACTCTTCCAGATCTAGACTCTTCCAGATCTGCCAGTCAACCAGACTCTTCCAGATCCGCCAGTCAGCCAGGATCCGCCAGTCGGCCAGGATCTGCCAGTCAGCCAGGATCCGCCAGTCAGCCAGGATCTGCCTGGCTGGGCTTCTTCTCAGTACTGGGCTTCTTCTCAGTGCTGGGCTTCTTCTCAGTACTGGGCTTGTTCTCAGTCCCGAGTTGCCCCTCAGTCCCGAGTTGCCCCTCAGTCCCGAGTTGCCCCTCAGTCCCAAGTTGCCCCTCAGTCCCGAGTTGCCCCTCAGTCACGAGCTGCTCCTCTGTTATGTAGGGTTCTGGGTGAGGACTATTCGGCCATGGTCGGCGGTGAGGGTGGATTATCCCAGGACGCGAAGGGGAGGAATAATGACATTTATGAAGTGGGGTCCACGTCCGGAGCCGGAACCGCCACCATGGACAGACGCCCACCAGGACCCTCCCTATGGTTTTGAGGTGTGTTCGGGAGTCCGCACCTTAGGGGGGGGGGGTTCTGTCACGCCTTGGTCTTAGTATTTTGTGTTTTAGTTTATTAGTTAGTCAGACCAGGGTGTGACATGGGTTTATTATGTATTGTAGTTTCGTATTGGGGTTTGTAGTAGTTGGGATTGTAGCTGATCAGGGTTGTGTGTGTTTAATAGGTTTGGCTGCCTGAGGCGGTTCTCAATCATAGTCAGGTGATTCTTGTTGTCTCTGATTGGGAACCGTATTTAGGTAGCCTGGGTTTCGCTTTACATTTCGTGGGTGATTGTTCCTGTCTCTGTGTTAGTTTCACCAGTCAGGCTGTAATAGGTTTCACGTTCCGTTTGTTATTTTGTATTATTTAGTTGTTCATGTATAGTTCGTTCGTTTGTCTTCACTAAATAAACATGAGTAACCTACACGCTGCATTTCGGTCCGACTCTCTTTCAACAAAAGAAGAACGCCGTTACAATTATGGTCAAAGCTATGCTGTTTGTAGCTTGCCAGTAATTTAAATGTCCATTTAAGTTGCCCCATCCAGATGCAAAAGAAAAATCCATTCATTGTCTGGCCATCTGGAGGATTCCTTCAGTTAGCATGCCAATGATTCAGAAAACTTGAGACATCTGTGGCATTGTGTTGTGTGACAAAACTACAAAATATGCTTTTGACCTGTTAGAAAATGTCTTTAAATGAAAGATACCAACACTTTGCATGTTATGTTCTATTTTTGTTCAGTTTACATACATGAGTGTACAAAAATCACAAACATTCCCATTTGCAATGTGGTCAAACTTATCCCTATTAGGTCACTTTAAATCCAGAAATCAGTGTAGACAACGGAGACAGGCTAACGAATGATTTTCAAGCATTGAGACATGGACTGTGTATTCCATTCAGAATGACGGCAAGACAAAAGATTGAAGTGCTTCCTTGGGGTTTAGCAGGTGCCAGTCAGATCAGTTTGAATGGTCAAGAACTGAGGCTAAGGTTTTTCACTGTTGAGTTTCCTGAGTGTATCAAGAATGGTCCATCAGCCATTATGGAGATCCAATGATGACCCATTGCCATTGGAGTATAGAATTATTGGTTTTACAACAACAACATCACTCCTGAGTAGTCAATAAAATCAGCAATAAGTATCGTTTTGCAAAAGAGAGGGTACTCAAAGTGTTTTTAATGTTTTGCATACTCATTTTATTTTGTACCCAATAAAGTTGAAATTAATCATATTTGAACAAAGCTTGAATTTCAACCAACTTGAATCATGTACAGATATTTTGATCCTGACAATGTCCACCATTGGAGGTCTAGTAAAAAGTGATACAATGCCTGCAACCCCCATCACAGCCCTTTGACAGACAAAATGAAGTTTCCAGACATTGAGTCCTTTCAAAGTGACTTATGATGATGAAACCAAAGTATGCTGCTCTTGTTATATACTGATGAGAATGACAGAGGTCAGCACTTTTCTAATCACCAACGGTGTCACAGCCAAAAGGATTAAACCCCAGTATAAAATAGCTGACTCTGCCTTTGATGTGGGCCAGTGAGTGAAAGGGAAATATAATAGACCAGGTTTTCCTCTGACAGATATACCCTCATGTCGCTCTCTGTTACAGTACCGTCTATTTTTGCATTAATTGGTGGTTACAGGGTTAATTCCACGTAGTTACAGGGTTAATTCCACTTGGTCACAGGGTTAAGACAGAACTCAAAAGGTTAGGTTAGATATTAATTCTGAGTAGTTAAGGTTAGGGCTTTGGTTTGGGGAAGGCTTAAAACTAAATCATTAAAAACAACTTCTTCTGGATCATCCAAATGTATTGTCACAACTTGCTAGAGAATTGGCACTGCAGGGATCAGTGGTTACTGAACAGCTTTGTTAGCTCCAGCTCCAAGGTCATCACCAGTTTTCCCTCTGTGCTGGGAAATTGCTCATTTCTTGTGATTTTGACCCCACGGGGTGAGATCTTGCGTGGAGCCCCAGATCGAGGGAGATTATCAGTGGCATTTATCAACGTTCTCAGGATCTTTTCAAAAGTCTGAAATCGCCACTTATTTCTAGTGATCAGGCTGGCCTTCTCGTTCTTTCTTAGAATGCCCAGTCAGATAGTTCTTCTCATTCTTTCTTAGAATGCCCAGTCAGTTAGTTCTTCTTGTTCTCTCTTAGAATGCCCAGTCAGATAGTTCTTCTCGTTCTTTCTTAGAATGCCCAGTCAGATAGTTCTTCTCGTTCTTTCTTAGAATGCCCAGTCAGTTAGTTCTTCTTGTTCCCAGTCAGATAGTTCTTCTCGTTCTTTCTTAGAATGAGTCAGTTCTCTTCTTAGAATGCCCAGTCAGATAGTTCTTCTCGTTCTTTCTTAGAATGCCC